>NC_134829.1:20750317-21055853 GCF_004210375.1 Tachypleus tridentatus
CCCTAATTTAGCAGGGTAAGACTAGAGGGAAGGCAGCTAGTCGTCACCACCCACCGCCAACTCTTGGGCCACTCTTTTACCGAAAATTAGTGGGATTGACTGTTACTTTATAACATCCCCTTGGCTGAAAGGGCGAGCATGTTTGGTGTGACCGCGATGTGAACCCGCAACCCTCAGGTTACGAGTCGAACGTATCAACCCACCTAGCCATGCCGGGGCCTGCTGCGTCACTGAGTGGATTTAACAACAATTCAGTATAGAATGTGAATAACCTTTGTTAGTTTATGTCTCTTTTCTTGGCGACTTTTTACTTTAAACTAACAACTGTTTCATATATTGACTAATTAGGACCCACTAAAAGTATTTGTAGAGCCTTCCATTTATTTCCATTCGCTAAGCATACTGATCACGTGATGTGACAGGTAAATCAATGACTTATATCAACACGGAAATACAGACTTATAATGGGGAACCAGTGATACAATTTGTAAAAGCAAGGACCTCTCCAAGTTCTAAAGAGGCATGATTGTAGGAGACAGCAGTTATCAGGGAACGTTTTTTTACCTGACTGTTCAAGGAAACGTGTCACAAGTTTTACGAATAACAATTAACCGAAATTATTAGGTCTTCTATTCATAAAAACTGTAGTTCCCAGTCTCTGGTGACAAACTACTGAACTATAAACGTGGGAAGGATTATAAAGTTCAACATAATTCAGACTACGTTCCAGTATATCGATCCTTGTATATACAACTGCATAATAGAAGAAAACAAAAATTCAAACACACCGTTGCAAGATTCATCTTTGACATAAACAAATAAAGGTACTTTTTGCTGACGCTTAAAGCTGAAATTGCGGACTAAGAGTGCCTGGAAACTCACGATTTTCTTATCTGAGTGAGGTTTTCCTCTGTTAACATGCAAAACAGGAATACAGAGTTGGCCAGATGGAGTATCAAACCTCCTGTTGTTTTTCTGGTAATAAAAGCTGTTGGATAATTGAGAAACACTGTTGTACCAGAAATTGGGATCTTTGGTTCCTTTGAAGCAAAAAAAAAAGAACAACTTTGGTGTACGTGAATACTCTCGCCGATCATGTACACCTGAGTGACCTGACAACATTCCCTCAGGTGGACAAGGATTATAGTTCCAAAATGATAATGCAGTAATCCTGCACGATGAAGCCGTTCTACGTTTTATATGGTAATACAGATTAAAATAATAGTAAATAACTGCTGAAGTAAAAATTTATTATTGAAGCATTCGACTTATAGCATTTCCCGCTTTTGTCTTTCTATGATTTTTTCAACCTACGTGCTCTCCTAACGTCACGAATGACGTGTTTCAACAAAATATTCGTCTTTATTCTTCAGGTACAAAAAGACGGATTAATGTTTCCTTAGAACATGTAGAATGTTTTCAACATAATATGATTTTTACCATCTCGATTTACTATCATATTAGTGTAAAGTGTTTTTTGTACACAAGAAACGTTTTCTCCAGTTAAATGTCAGGAACATTTTAAAACATTATTTACAAACCAGACCTGGTTCAAAATCATTGATATAGTTCTTTTTATTTATGAATATATTTCTTTTAAGTAACAATAATTTTTAATGTAAGAATAATATCCTATTATATTGAATATTTCATGAATGACTCTAATATACAAAATCATTACACCATTGTAACGAAACAATGCACTTCTGATTACTTCGGTTAATCTGTGATGAAGCTTTGGAATGAAATGTTTTCTTCAATTAGAATCATGGCCCGGCATGGCCATGTGGTTAAGGCTCACGAGTCGTAATCCGAGGGTCGCGGGTTCGAATCCCTGTCACACCAAACATGCTTGCCCTTTCGGCCGTGAGGGTATTGTAATGTGACGGTCAATCCCACTATTCCTTACTAAAAGAATAGCCCAAGAGTTGGCGGTGGGTGGTGATGACTAGCTGCCTTTCCTCTAGTCTTACACTGCTAAATTAGGGATGGCTAGCGCAGATAGCCCTAGAGTAGCTTTACGCAAAATTCAAACCAAACCACAACAAATTGAAACCAAATCAATTAGAATCAGACCTGTATTTACGAGGTAATAAAAATACAAACCAATTCTAAAGTAGTTCACTAGAGCTCAGTAATGACTGATTTGAACTCTTTTGTTTTTTTACTTTAAACAAAAAAAAATTATTAGGATACTCACTGGGAAAGACTAGATTCAAATAACATGGAAGAAAAAATTAACTAATCCTAAAGTAGTGTACCATTAATCTTAAACTGTGCTGTATTTATTTAAAGTGACTGAAAGATTGCGTTGTTTATGCTAATCAATCTGCTTGAGATAGCACGATTTGGTAATATGAATTAAATTTAATTTCTGAAATCTAAACATTTGACTAATTAACTCGTTGGTCCTCCGTTGGTTCAGGAGCAGGAAGTGTTGAAGGTATATTTCCTAAACTGATACGCTCTTCTGATGTGGAATCCGAAACTTGCAAATTAAGAGGTTTCTGAAAGACCAAATAATTATAGTTTACATGATTTTTATCACAGATGTTAGGCGTATTGGTTTCTAGTGACTCGCCAGTTTATACCGTAACTCTTTAAAGTATTATAATGCATATATATATATATATAAATATCGTGGCCAGGTGGGTTAAGGCGTTCGACCCGTAATCTGAGGTTCGCAGGTTCAAATCCCCGTCGCACCAAACATGCTCGCCCTTTCGGCCGTGGGGTATTATAATGTGCGGTCAATCCCACTATTTGTTGATAAACGAGTAGCCTAAGAGTTGGCAGTGGGTGCTGATGGCTAACTGCCTTCCCTCTAGTCTTACACTCCTAAATTAGGGACGGCTAGCACAAATAACTTTTGTGTAGTTTTGCGCGAAATTTAAAACAAACAAACAAGCATCTCATTCAACCCGTAATATTTAAAAAAATAATGATCTATTTCTTCGAAACTGTGAATCATTTGGTCATAGATGGTCAGTTTCTAACAACTGCTAATCATAGCTTATGAAGTTAATTCATTATGTGAGCTTCTGATTAGAACTTATAAACTTTTCTTTCTAGCTGACAATTCCTGATCTACTGTTCCCTCCTGATGTGTATACCTATTCAGAATTTTCCAAATGTTCCTTTGTACTCTGATTTCCTATCCTGAAATACAATCTTAGCCAAAATGTTTGCATATTTTGCAACAAATAAGGTCATTATTATTAAAATGACATAAAATTACACATAGAGATGTCAAACTGATAAATACATGTTATTATTAAACATGTACATATGTAATTTGTATAATGAGACAGGTTATGTGGTCATTATGGACGATTTATTAGAACAGCAAACAGTTTTATCAAACACCTATACAAAGATTTGTAATTTATTTACTCCAAAATGCCTTAGCAACAGATATATAATGACAAAATATAATATCAAAGTATTAAAAACAGCGTCTGTAACCTCACACCAGTTCATATTAAAATTTGATACATTGTTGGTCTTCTTAGTACCCTTATAACTTAATAAAGTGACGTAAAATTCTGTCGATGACGTAATTGTTGTAATCCACTATATTTTCATCCCAACTTGTCAGTAGAAGGTGAAGCAACTTCTCTACTGTAGCTGTTTTAGAGTCGTGATTTTATATTTTCCAGCTCAGTTCTACTCAACAGTTTTCAATGAGACTACAAACTGGATATTTTACTGACTATAGTAATTTTGTAACGTCTTCAGGGTCGATATATTCCTGTATAATACTTGTATTGTAGGCAGTGCCATCCTGGAACACTAGGTTATTGCCACATCTTTCTCTAGCATGTGACAGAAATATCGTTTCCATGTGATGTATGTCTGTAGAAGGCACTATTGATGTTTCCATAGAGGACGTGAAGAGTAGTTTTTTCCACCATGATGAATAGCTGTCTAAACATGTACTGTACCACCTCCTGTGTGTTTACTGTGGGAAAGACAGTCTTCCCTCATCTGTTTTCCAGGCAAACGACGAATATGAATCATATTATCAGTTTGAACAGTTGGCATGCTGTCTTGTTCGAGTAACGTATTGACGGCGGTGAACTCTGAGAAATTTCGTTTTTTAGATAGCCTTTATTACAAAATAACCTTGTTTGATCAATTTCATATTCGCTATTCTTCTTTATGCCCTGGAAGCAATATGTTCATGCCATTTCTACCGTAAGGTGTTGTAAGACTTCTTTCGATCTTGACGTGTTAACTTGATCAAAACACGGTAATCTTGGAGAAGAATTTTTTGGTGTCTGCCAGCAGTCTTTCGTGTGCAACAGCTTCCGTAGACCGATGACGTTTCAGTATTCAGGACACAGTACACTGGGAGTACTCTATTGTTCTGACAATGTCCATTTGCTTTATACCATTTCTGAACGGTCGAACAGTTTTACGCCCTATAACTTCTGACACGTGGCGAGGCATGACTCTACATCAAGTGTTGATAAACTGTCTGAACAAAGCGTTAATCTGTTTCGAAAATAATTATATTAAAAGTACACCCTTCATCCTTTCGTACAAAACAGGTGTTTATGCGTGGTTTGACGAACAAATGCTCAAAACAACTCATACAAAGCTGAATAACAGCTCGTACATTTTTGTCCGATCATACATTTCCTTCTCTGTTATGTAGTCAACAACATCAATATAAAACTTTATACAAACATTCTGACTAAGACTGTTTGTATTTACAAACAGTAAATACTTTTTGACAGTATGTATCAAACATTTAAAGATCCTGCAAAGAAAAACCAGGGAATACGACGAATTCTTCCTTAATATAACAAAACTAAGTAAGTTGTGCTTTCTGCCTGATAACTTATTCTACTTTACTTATGTTATTAACACAGAATAATGGTAAACATTTTTGTAAGGACTTATGCGAGTATTGTGTAAAAAACGTTCAACGTGTAAACTGTAAAGAAATCTTAAGTTAACACGTCACCATGTTCAATTAATCTACCCCGATTTATCTGTTGTAACAGAATTTTGTGAACCATGTTTTGAGTTACTAAGCGAAATATTTAACATGCAGTTCTCTCCTAATTATTTTTGATTGATTGTGATAAACAAACTAAACGTTGAGTAAGAGCTATCAATATTGAGCAAAATGCTAAGTTTCGTGGTTAAGCGCAAAGCCAGCGCAAGTATCGATATCCGTTTTCAGCGTTATAGGTCTTTAAATTTAGCACTGAGGAGTTACCGCTAGTAAGGCTTCAGAACTTTCCAGTTTCATAAATAAAAGTATTTTATTTTACGTTTACTGACTTCAAGCATGGCTAAAATCCATGAAAATTCTGAAATAACCAAAGTACAGATTTTTTTTATTATTTAATCCCACGCTATCTAAACAAAGTGTTTATAAGCCTTGTATTTAAGATTATCTATAAGCCTTTAGAACTGATCCCTGCCAAAGGCTGCTCTCAAACTCGTTTTCTTATTAAGGTTTGTCGAGCAGCCAGTCAACCACGTGCTATGAAGACAATCACTTCAAAAAAGAATAATAGCTAATAGAGTAAGATCAGAACCCCTTTGTGCAGTGGTGTAGGGCAGGCACCCACGTTAGTAGCATATTCTTGATAGTACCATATTATTTTCTGTGTTAAAAGTTGTTACTGAATTCAAAACTGAATCAGTGGCTGACAGGTACATTCGTTTCTCTTCCCTATTCAAGAAGGTACTTTTAAATGGGTCAAAATTGGGGGCACGTGAACCCGCACTCCCTCACACCCGGTTCCATTGCCTGTGAAAACATGTCTGAAAGAAAATAAACAAATATTTAAATAGAATTAAAGAAAAGAAGACATACAACCAACACTTTACTAGAAAATCTCTGAAATTCTGAAAAATATTCAAATATATGAGAGAGTGAATAAATTAATGGTGTTTTTCTCTAGTTTACATATATAAGATACACACATTTACTAATGTACCATTTTTCAATAATTTAGGAACTGTGATTACATTAAATTCTGTAGGAATAATTGGGAAACAAAAATACATTTAAGTCCCTTGTGAATGTTTTAATTCAAGATAGCAGCTACGATAGCTTTCGACTATACACTAATTTAGTAATTTCTCATGTTCGTTTCATTAGAATACAACAAAGAAACTCATGAGACGTCGTCTAATTTTCCTTTTAAAAACCTTTCGTCGGGCCAAAGGTCCACAACAACTGAAGAGTCAGAGGTTGCGCTAAAGGCTTTCTTCTACCAAGGTTTACAACATTAAAGTAGGTCACGTGAGGTCATTCACCCTTAATCTGAAGAGCATTACAAAAAAAAATATAAAGAAAGATAGTTCAGTACAGCAGTTTGAACAGTACTTAAATATGGCATTGTTTGTTTTAACGTGCCGTTTCTTGAACTGTGTGAAAAATTTGGTTCAATGTGTTTGAAAAGTTTTTTTTCTTTGTTTTACTATAAAGGTATACGTATTTATCCTAAAAAATTATCAATTATTTTTACTTAAAATCATAGGGTACTAAATAGACCAGGTAATTATTATTCAGCAACAAGAGGCATTTTCCTTCCCAATTAAAAAAATGTCTTTACCTAATAGAAAAATAATATTATTATTTTCGAAATCTACGTAGCTAAATTATGGGAAATTCGATTTTAAAACCAAATTAACTTTTATAAGGTTTAAATTAACAATTCGGTATTATTAGGAAACAAAGTGTTGCAAATACTGTATCCTACGGTTAGAACCGGGTGCGGCATAGCCAGGTGGTTAAAGCGTTCTTCTCGTAATTTGAGGGTCGCGGGTTCGAATCCCCGTCGCATCAAACATGTTCGCTCTTTCAGCTGTGGGGTCATTATAATGTGACAGTCAATCCCACCATTCATTGGCAAAAGAATAACCTCAGAGTTGTCAGTGGGTGGTGATAACTAGCTGCCTTTCCTCTAGTCTTACACTGCAAGATTAGGGACACAAGTTAACTTCGTGTGGTAACGCAGTTTCATATTACTTTGAAGTAATATTTACATATGTGAATTTAGCACTTGAAATATTATATTTTTTCTCAAGGTTTGATACCAGTTACTCTTCTGGTTTATCTTGAAAATGTGAACGATGCATATTTTAATGAGGTAATAATGTTTAGGCTGATATTACAACTAATATTTTGCACAGTGAGTTTATGATATATATATATTTCGGATACACAACATCAGTTAATATGTGCTCGAAGAAAGATTTAAAAATATGTAAGGCGGAATGTCCTTTGTTTTTGCTGTCATTGAAATCTTCCTTTACTCAGTATTTCATACATAGTTAGTGAAGTGCACTTACTAATATTTTTATAAACTCAGTTCGTGGCTTCTCACATCTGGATTTTAATCCCTTTCGAGTTTGAAAATTGAGATAATATATTGCTTGTTAAAAGTTGTAAACATTTTATTCTTAGGATTGAATTAACAGTAATTTTTAATTTGAACGTATTGGGTACGCATGCTTATCATTGTAATAGTTGGTTTGTTAGCCGTATTGAAGAGCATGTGATATATTCTGTTGTTTTGAGGTTAAGTACATTTAAAATGGTCTTGCATGGCTTACTAAGTAGGGCTGCTAGACTCGACATCGGCTCAAACGTTTCAGCCCTGGGAACTATTTAATGTGATGATCAACTCCACTGTTAATTGGTAAAAGTGTATCTCAAGAGTTGACGATGGATGGTATTGACTAGCTACCTTCCTGCTAAGTTAGAGATAGCTAACGCGGGTATCCCGCATGTAGCTTTGCGAAATATTAAAAAAAAAGACATTAAAAATTGTGATAACTGTTACTCATCTCTGTTTGCTATTAGCACAAACTACATCTCAGACACATATTACCTTAAAGGAAGCGTACATTGCTTTAAGTCAAAGCGTTAATTTGCATAGTCAAACATACACGGAAGACAATGTTTAGCCTAGATAACACTATTCCGTGCAAGAAACAAGTGACTGACCGTATCGCAAGAATCATAGAACAAAAAAGTGTCCGTTTATAAGTATTTTAATGAAAAAAATGTACTAGTTTACTATAAGAGTATGTATTACCCTAAAACGTATTGTTGCTCTTAGCGACCAAATGTTCTTTTCTTCTTTTTATTTCTAATAATTTTTAGTTTATGCCCAATTGAATAGTGATTTAAAAAAAATGGTGTAAATTAAGATGGCCTGAATTTATTGTTTTTATCTTTGTAAAAAAATAAACAATGACTACATTTATAATACAGGAAAAAAACAACAATAAAAAAAAGCCTCAAATGTTGAACCTTATAAAGGAATCATCAGCTCTTGCCCTACAACGTTCTCTTTACTTCCTACAGGCGCCATCTTCCGGTAAATCAAGGTCATCATCAAACTAGTAATCACCTAACCATATCCAGGTTATCTGTTAGAGAATGACCTAAGACAAAGGTTTTATTCAGATGTCGTACGCAACTGGAACTTAATACGACGCGGATATTAGATTTTTAATCAATGTAGAGGTAGTCGTAGCTAATTTTTTTTTGTTTTATAATCGGTCGAATCCATTTGTTGCTTCTTGAAATTTTGAATAAGCTTTAAAACAATTAAATCATATGAAATTTCCAGGGTTAAAACAATGTGAATGCGTTTAATAACATGAGCAAGCGGCTTAAAAACAACTATTGTTATATTGTTAGTAAGATACAAACCATTACAGCCTGTTTTTAATTAACCCAAGAGAGTTACTGACTTTGACGAAAGTTTCTCTTGTTCGTAGTTAAGCACAAAGCTACACACACAGTAAGCTTTCACTACTGAGCTCGTTATGAGGATCGAAACACGATGTTTAGCGTTACAGGCTCTACAGACTTACCGTTGAGCCACTGGGGAGGGGCTGATAGAAAGCAGTAAGAAAAACAAACGTATGACATTCCCATACCTAGAAGGTGTTATATACTTTCGTGTAACAACCAGATTGGTGTACAATAATTTTCAAAAGATTCAGTCTAAAGGAAAAAGTAGCTCAGTGCTGTTAAACACAGAAGAGAAGAATATACAATGGATTCGTAAGCCTTACGTTGTGATGGGAGAGGCGTTTTTCACACCTCTTGCCTAAAGATAATAAAAAGCAATCTTTAGGTAACCTTTGGTTGTAGAACGCACGCCTGTAAGCTACGAATTAATACTCCTTTTATTAATCTTCACAAAAAAAATTCATGTGTTTTAGACGATAATAGATGAATGGTTTGTTTGTTTTTGAATTTCGTGCAAAACTACACAAGGGCTATCTGCGCTAGCCGTCTCTAATTTAGCAGTGGAAAGACTAGAGGAAAGGTAGCTTTTCATCACCGCCCACCGCCAATTCTTGAGCAACTCGTTTACCAACGAATAGTGGGATTGACCGTGACATATAACGCCCTCAAGGCTGAAAGGGCGAGCATGTTTGGTATGATGGGGATTTGAACCCGCGACTGTCATTTTACGAGTCGAGTGCTTAAACCACTATGGCTGGGACAAAACTTGCACGTGATCATTAGATCAGTCAACGGTCCGGCATGGACAGGTGGGTTAAGGCGTTCGACTCGTAATTTATATTTTTGTGAAGAAATAATACAGAGGAAAACTTCTACTTAGCTGTGAGTTCAGTTTATAAGTGTGTATATTATTTCAATGTTTCATAAATAACAGTTTATTTTCTGGTCACTAAAGAGCATCTTTAATCCTTCTTACATAACTATCTTTTATGACTTTTCATTGCACAAACATGATATCTTTCAAAACAATGTCAGTAAAAATAAATAAATAGAAAATAATTTAAATGAATGTTTGAGTTATCGAAGAAATCAAATAACAAAGCTTCTTCATTTTAATTGTACGTTGTGATTACATTCAATGATCTATAGGTCACAGTAACATTTCTGCCAAGTAGTGCATCACAGCTAAGTTTCATGATTATAATATCAGAATAAAGAAAATCTACCTAATCGGATTTTCTAAAACTTCAAGAAGAAAATACTTCATTTCTTTTTTAGTGCTTGATGTAGTCTAGCCAAAGCGAACTACGGTAGTAAATGTCTCTCCCCAGTGGTCCAGTAATAAATCTGGAGACGTATAACGCTAAAAATCTGGTTTAAATGCCTATGGTGGGAACATCATAAGTAGCCTATTGTCTGGTTTTGACCACCCTCCGCTCTCAAGTGGCTCATCGGTAATTATGAAGGCTTATAAAGCTAAAAATCAGATTTCTATACTCTCTATGGTCACAGCACAAATAGTCCATCTATAGTGCACAAATAGTCCATCTATAGTGCACAAATAGTGCATCTAAACAGTAACAGAAACAAACAAAACTATTTATCGGTTATGTTTTTTGTTTTTGATAACACAGCTAAAACCATATAAAATTCATATGTAATCTCACCTTTCTATAAGTTAATTTTCCTCTCTGTAGTCTTTGCTTCTCTCCCAGCTAGTTGAACTTTCAAGTAAGCGCAGTTTAAACTGGAAAACCCAATCCCTACCATAACATTGTGATTAACCAGAAGGGACGAGAAATGCATGCAAGTTGGTTCTAAGGAAGTCAAATAAATCTGTCAGATTCGCGGTTCCGTGCGAATGGTTTATACACTGTCTTTCATTTTTGTTCTAATTATAATCTTTGTAACATAGTTACGTTTGTACGCCCAACAGAATTAAATATTTAACGAAGACCTGTAAAAGAAAGTTGTAATTCCTACTTTATAAATACACGATGTTACGTATTGTAATTTATCCCACGCGAGCCCTCAATTTATTATGTTAACTATTATAATTTATCCCAGACGAACCCTCAGTTTATGATGTTACGTATTATAATTTATCTCGGACGAGTCTCTGATTCATTATGTTTGGTAAGTAACATATTACGATTTCAAATATTTGTAGTTTTCCGATTAAAAAACATTAATCACAATTTTATAGCTTTTGAGGCTTATAGTATAATAATGATAATTACTGTCTCTCGGCGTGCCGGCTTATACACTGTAAAGAGAAATTCTTGAATGTTCAACAATGTTCGAAGATAAGCTAGTGTTTCATAATACATATATTGTTGATTCTTACACTCGAGAATCTTCTACAAATTTAGAGAACAGGCGGGACTTGCGTAATACACATCCAACAATGTACGTCATCAAACTGAAACAAACTCAGATATTGAAATAAATGCATAACAGCAAATCTGTTGCAACGACTTAACAGCAGTCAATATATCATTAACATGTTTAAGACATTAAAATGTTTTCCATCCGTTGTTAAAATGTTAACGTTTTTCTTAGGCCCGACATGACCAGGTGGTTAAGGTGCTCGACGCGTAATCTGAGGGTTGCGAATTCGAATCATCGTCACACCAAACATGCTCGTCCTATCAGCCGTGACTTGTTATAATGTGACAGTTAATCCCATTTTTCATTGGTAAAAGAGTAACCCCAGAGTTGGCAGTGGGTGGTGATAACTACCTGCTAAATTAGGAACAACTAGAATAGATATCTCACGTGTAACTTCGCGCAAAATTCAAAAGACAAACAAATGCTTTTCTTTCTTTTTTTAATTAAATTCACCAACATATGTATGAGTGCTCGAATTTCGATGCACGAATCATCTAAAGACATTTCATTTCTTAACTTTCAAGTTACGACCTATGACAGGAATATAAAAAACAGCAACAGTGAAATAGCTAGCAAGTGAGCTAGCTATACATTCACCTTGTGATTGGCAGCATTACATCATAAATATGTAATTCAGTTCATTATTTAGTCAACCTCCCAAAGTTTTCCAAAACTTAGAGAAAGAGTATATCTTGTTGTAGAAAAATTTAGGTTTAAGACGATCACTGAGCTCTCAAGTGATTGGTCGCACTCCACGCTCTGTAAACAGTAAACAGTAACAAGAAAACCGCTAAGGTTTTATAAGGAAAACCTTGTTTTAGAATAGAAACACAACAAAAACTTCCACACAAAATAAAACACAAATTTTGGGTTATTGCCTTCTCTACTTCCAGGTACACACGTGATTATCTTCGTCCTTAATTAGTTTTCCATTACGAAATGTTACAAACCAAGACCTGAAGTAGAATTATTATAAACTGAAGACAGCCGAAGAGTCAGTTTCCCTTAATGTCACGTGGTACAAACGTGAGAAGAAATTAAAAACTACTATACCGTTCCACGTGTTATGAGATAAGACTTGCATGGTGGGCTTCAAAAGATTTTGAGTTTGAAACGTATTGTTTTACGTGGGCTAGAATGAATATTAATTTGTGTAGAAAGCATGAGTTAGTGCTTGTTTCAAACAAGTTTTAAATATTTCAGGATAGTTTTAGGAACATCGTTTTCTAATAACACCTGGCATTTCTTCGATATGATATATAACAACACCTGGAATTTCTTCGGATGAAATATTATCCTAATTAAGAATGAAAAAAATTAATTCTTGTAATAAATGTATGTAAAGCTGAGGTGTATAACAAACAAAACAAGTAAAAATAAAGTTTCATTCGTTTATCTCTTGTTGTTTGTACTGTTTCTTTGAAAACAATAGACTGTTTGCGCGCGTATGAATTTCTTTCTGTACAGAAGAATCAGGGGATTCTAGTTGAAAACATATCTTCATTGAAACGATTTAGACGAGAAAGGAAGTTCTTGGTTATATTTAAACCTTCCTATTCTTCTGTTCCGGATGAACTGCAGATTTCTGAACAACACCCCGTTGAGAAATTATACACGTTGTACAGTAGTAAATCCCAGTGTTCAAACGGAAATTTTGAAGGAAAAGAAACTCCTATCTGTGATCCAATTTTCTAAAGCAACGGATTTACAATATTTATACACAGCGTAAACAGAAATGTCAGGCAGCTCCAATATCTTTGCATCGGATTTACATTTCAATGTTACCGTGTAATAGACAAGTTCCTGCGCCCTCGTGTAGCATTAAAACTTTACTGTTTGTTTGTTTTCGCACAAAGCTACTCGAGGGCTATCTGTGTTAGCCGTCCCTAATTTAGCAGTGTAAGACTAAAGGGAATACAGCTAGTCATCACCACCCACCGCCAACTCTTGGGCTACTCTTTTACCAACGCATAGTGTGATTAACTGTCACATTATAACATTAAGCATGTTTAGCGCGATGGGGATGCGAACCCGTGACCTTCAGATTACGAGTCGCACGCCTTAACATGCTTGGCCATGCCGGGTCTTAAAATTTTGCTGTAACTGTTTTACTATTGGTTGCTACCTGGTTGTTATTAACCTTCCTGTTTTCATAACAACCATAATTCAGAATCTGACAAGCTCGTACTTGAGCTTAAAATTAAGATACTAGAAATTAATATATCATATTCTTATGTATATGTAGAACAGGTTAAAAGATATAATTCTATAGGCTAGTTAATGATATGCAGGAGAATCATTCCTGGTTATTGAGTTCTCCTCCCTCCCTCTCTCTCGCCTGGCATGGTCAGATGGTTAAGGCACGCGACCCGTAATACGAAAGTCGCGGGTTCGAATCTCCCTGGCACCAAACATGCTCGCCTTTTCAGCCGTGGGGTCGTTATAACGTGAAAGTTAATCCCTCTATTCGTTGATAAAAGAGTAGCCCAAAGTGGGTGGAGACGACTAGCTGCTTTCCCTCTGACAAAATTCTTCTATTTGTTAAAGTTTAACATTTAATTGTTAAATTTCTTTAAAATTCAATTTTAAGCTTAACCTTCCTTTGAGAAACAAATGGAGTTCGTGATATTTTTCCACTTTCTTGTATCATTTTTGTTTGTTTGTTTTTGAACTTCGCACAAAGTTACTCGAGGGCTATCTGTGCTAGCCGTCCCTAATTTAGCAGAGTAAGACTATAGGGAAGGCAGCTAGTCATCACCACCCAGCGCCAACTCTTGGGCTACTCTTTTACCAACGAATAATGGGATTGACCATATCATTATAACGCCCCCACGGCTGGGAGAGCGAGCATGTTTGGCCATGCCGGACCAAAGTGTATCACTTTTTAACATATCCTCTGAAATCTCTACTTGGTTACACACCATTAGCGCTTGCATGCTCCGAAACTAGATTTAGCCATTTGATCTGGATTCCCTTCTCCTCTGGTAATCCTGGATATGTTGCAGGTATTTACTAAAATATAAATCCAGAATTTATACCTCATCTGATTGACTAACGTGCACCCGAGTTAAAAATTATCCTAGGAAGTTACAAGGGGCGTAATATTACGGTTATCATGTTACTGGACTGGGTCGAGCGTGGTCAAACAGATGAATCCCAAGACTCGGTGTTCACTGCTTGTTATGCAAAATTTTACTTCGTTCATTACGTCCATGGTATACTATGAGAATTACGGACAAAATAATCCATGTATTTAGGGAAGATTAGCTCAAAAATTAGCAGCAGTGTTCCCTCTAACCTGGCAGCCGCACAACAACCAATCAAGTGCCAGTGGCGTATTTAGGTAAGGGCTAGATGGGGCTCAGCCCCTAGGCCTGTAATCTTAACGAGTGCCCATTGATAATTTTATTCTATGTTAAAATTACATTAATTATTAGTCCCCGGGTCCACACAACCTTAAATCCGCCACTGTCAAGTGCCGTGTACATCCTCGGTTATGGTGAGGAGTGTCAACACGTTGACAGCTTTAGTGACCATGGCAGTTGATAGGCTTAAAACCCAAATGACCATCTGATAGCATTCATTCCGCACATGGATTGAAAACATTAGAGGGAAGATTCGTTAATAGTGATGCTGTTGAACAGCTTCGTTCACTTTATCTTGTCTGCTGTCCCCCGCTAGGACACCGGTTAGTCTTCGAACTTACAACATTAAAATTAGGAATTCGATGGACACAGCAGATAGCCCGATGTGACTTTGCGATAGGAAAACACACACACACACACACATCATGTTTATCAGTTATAATAAGTGACAGTATTCAGCGATTCGTACAAAACAAGTTCATATATGTACATGTAAGTTGGAAATGTAAATTTTCTATTGTGATAGAAACATTTTCTTTTCTTTGAAATCTCAGCGTGGATCAAACGTAGGGCGATAAAACAGCAATAGAAATAATAGTGAATAATCACATTTTTCACACATTCTTTATTTATTATGTGAAGCTGGCGAATGAAGTTTAAGAATGATAGACGGTGTATTCCCAACGCTATGTGGGTCCTATTTCTTCAGTCATCTTCAAAACCTAGGATACATTTTATAATTCCACATTGTAGCTTGTATCATAGGATCATTTCAGATTATGCAGCGTTTTTTTTGTTTCGGCTGTTTTTGAGGTAAAATAACAAATTCTATAATTAGTCAGAGGTTTGGATTTACTGTTTTTAACGCAGTCCTTCTTTGTGACTTTACTTATTTTACTTCATTAAAATGTAATTATTTTCACTAATATATATATATATTATATATATATACACAGAGTGCTGTAATACAACAATACAACATAGTACGTAGCAATTACTTAAAAACATATTAACAAATGGAACGATCTATCAAAAGACTTGACATTAAAGAAATTAGGTTCGACACTTTCATGTGTCTTCTTCATTCACATGTTGTCTTCGGACAAGAAAATCGGCTCGGCATGGCCAGGTGAGTTAAGGCGTTCGACTCGTAATCTGAGGGTCGCGGGTTCGAATCCCTGTCGCAACAAACATGCTTGCCCTTTCAGCCGTGAGGGTGCTATAATGTTACGGTCAATCCCATTATTTATTGGTAAAATAGTAGCCCAAGAGTTGGCGGTGAGTGGTGATGACTAGCTGTCTTCTCTCTAGTCTTACACTGCTAACTTATCTGCTGGCGCAGATAGCCCTTAAGCAGCTTTGCGCGAAATTCAAAAACAAACAAACAAGAAAACCTGTTAACGACGTCCACATAATCTCAGATTTCAACAACCTTAATCATCTCCAGCCCCCTATCATGTCTAAAACTGAATTTATAGAAATATAATTAACTTCCTTTCACGGATATTTTGAAAGTCAGAAAATCAAAATAAAACATAGAACCTGCCTTCTCTGTATACCGGAAAACAACAAATTAATTAAGTTGTTTTTATATTATTTTTATTTATTTTCCTACCACAATATACAGGTCAAAACCAATATTAATTCTTCAATTCTTTATAGCCTATAGAATTTACCACCCAACGGCGCTTGAATATGATATAACAAATATACTTTATATTTTAAAGTAATTCAATTTTCTACAAAGTTTCATTAAAAAGTGCCACTTCAGAGCAGTAGAAACTTTCTTATGTAAAGACAAATAATGATCGTCCAATAACAGTATGAAACCGCTTTGTATCGACTATAACACTTACGTGAAGTCCAGAGAAAACATTACGAAATAATAACTTTAATGTCACATAGAAGTGTTCAAACGCCGCTTACAACAACACAATTTAAAGCGCAAAAATGCTCGAAGGTAAAAACACAAGGCGTTTATATTAAACCATATCAGTCTTGAGGGAACGGAAATGTAGGTGATGTTCCAGAGTTAAGTAGATGTTGTTCACCATTTTTCCTATTTGAAGATAACATTCCATAAAATGACGTGTTTAATGAACAAACATATCGATAACGAACGAAAAAAAAAGATTTGATTTTGTTGAGTTTTTTTTAAACACAATGAATTATGTGTGCTCTGCCCATCACTGGTATCGAAACCCAAATCCAAAACTGTATTATTTTCTCTTTCACTAGAAGCTGCTACTAATTATTTTCGGACAAATAGGTTCATTTAAAACCGTAGTTTAAAAATGTGTTAAATAACGAACATAACTCACCATCAAAAATAACAAATGTGTTTGGTTAATGACACTTGATTGTTGAGGTAAACTAAACGTTAAAAAATTATTTTATCTTATGAATACAGAAGCAATATTCAAACGTTGTCCACAAACATATCATACAAGTATTGTATTATCTTCGGTTCTGGAAAGACAGGGGTTGTTACAACGAAGGTAGTATAGGTCAATAAATATACCCACAAATTTATCACAACACTCTCATGATTAAAACTTAAAATATCCATCTTCTTCAGGTCAACCGTTTCCTCGGTGTTCTCTGTCATCTTATGTATGCATGTTTACACATGTAAACGTCTTCAGGAAATGATCTTTGAAAACGTGCCAGTAATATCAGTTTTATTGTCTGATATAACGAGTCTGTAAATATATATTATATGCATAGCTTTAGTTCGTATGTAATAAGTTGTTAATTTGCCTTTCTATCACTGTTTTATTTCTCTGCTTAAATCTTGAACATAAAATTTATGATATTTAAAACGTGTGAGTTATTTTAACCCTCACGGTATTTGGTTACATATTTCTTTCGTTAAATAATTATTTAAAGGTACTCTTGGTTTTTAATTTGCTACGATACGCTAGAGAGGTCCGCAGTACGTGTGCTTGAACGTTTAAGGTTTTCTAGAAGTTACTGGAATAAATATCTTGTTTGTCATACTTCACTAACTACTTCCTACCCCGCTAGTACAACGGAAAATCTACGGATTTACAACCCTAAATTCAAGCGTTCGATTCCCATTGGTGGACTCAGTTGATAGTCCGAACTGACTTTGCTTTCAGAAAACATGCACTAAGTACTTCAGTTTAGATACAAAAAAATAAATATTTCATATGTTTCTAAAATTTCACAAGTCTGTCGTTTCTATGGTACGATTTTATATTCCATTTAAAATTAGGAGAGATTTTTAATCCTATTGACTCCAAATTTTTTAAAGAAAGAACACGTGTATTTCCTCTTTAGCCTTATTAACGTAAAGATTAGTATCAAGCGATACTATTTTATTAATGATTAGTTTTCCTATTCTATGATGATATATTCGTTCATATTTCCTCTTTAGCCTTATTAACGTAAAGATTAGTATCAAGCGATACTATTTTATTAATGATTAGTTTTCCTATTCTATGATGATATATTCGTTCATATATGTAATGTGTTTATGAAGCAAATATATCAAAACTCTTATAACATGGGCCCGGAATAGCCAGGTGGGTTAAGACGTTCGACTTGTAATCCGAGGGTTCAAATCCCCATCGCACCAAACATGCTCGCCCTTTCAGCCGTGGGGGCGTTATAATGTTACGGTCAGTCCTGCTATTCGTTGGTAAAAGAGTAGCTCAAGAGTTGGCGGTGGGTGGTAGTGACTAGTTGCCTTTCTTCTAGTCTTATACTGCTAAATTAGGGATAGCTAGTGCAGATAGCCCTCGAGTAGCTTTGCGCGAAATTCAAAACAAACAAAAATCTTACAACAAGAGAAATACTCACAGCTATGGTATGAACATGGCTACTTGTATGGAGTGTGATATCCAAGGCACCCCCAGTGGTACAACAGTATGTCTTCGGGCTTACAATGCTAGAAACCGGGTTTTGATACCCGTGGTGGGCAGAGTAAAGATAACCCTTTGTGTAGCTTTGTGTTTAATTGTAAATAAACAAATAAAATATCTGACTTGAGTTCGGGGTGAAGGTTTCATTGGCATTTATTTCTGTGAATTTATGAAATCAAAGACCAATTTCATTACTGCAACTCAGGGATAACAGAAATCAATGTCATTATTGCAATTCTAGGAAATTAGACACGAATTTCGTTACAGTGATCGGTCTTATCACTGCGACTTTAGGAATTTAGAAACCAGGCTTATTACTGCGACTTCTGGAAACCAAAGTCCAGTCTTATTACTACGACTTTAGGATATCAGAAACCAGTCTTATTACTACGACTTTAGGATATCAGAAACCAGGATTATTACTACGGCTTTAGGATATCAAAAACCAGTCTTATTACTGCGACTTCTGGAAACCAAAGACCAGTCTTATTACTACGATTTAAAGACTGATGATACGCTGCAGTTCACTACAATAGTCTGTATATATAATTTGACTCGAAACGTGGATCGCCTGAATACTTGAGTAATGGTAAACTGGTAAAACTCTTCTAGTTATAGCCAGTTCTAGGATTTGTATCATATTATATTATATGAACACCTTTGAGAGCTTACGATGCTAAATAGAAAAAATAAAAATAAACCTCAAACCACTGAAAATTAAAGCAACAGATCACAAGTGCCTTCCCTCTAGTCTTACACTGCTAAATTAGGGACGGCTAGCACAGATAGCCCTCGAGTAACCTTGTGCGAAATTCAAAACAAACAAACAAACAAACTCAAATAATGCAGTTGTATTTGTATAGTTAATTTGTTGTATGAAATATTATTAAAGATATCTTGTTAATTTACTATTGCAATATGAGCAATCGAAATACATGTTTGTCCACACACACACACATGGGTCATGCTCTTCATCCTCCTCCTCTTCCAAGTGTACAGATCCAGCATGGTCAGGTGGTCAGAGGCGCTTTACTCGTAATTTGAGGGTGGGGTTGAGGGTTGGATTCCCCGTCACACAAAATATGCTTGCCATTTTAGCCGTAGAGGCGTTATAATGTTATGCTCAATCTCATTATTATTTGGTAAAAGAGTAGTCCAAGAGTTGGCGGTGGATGGTGATGACTAGCTGCCTTCACTCTAGTTTTAAGCAACTAAATTAGGGACGGCTAGCGCGTGTAGCTTAACGCGAAATTAAAACAAACAAATTCTCCCAAGTGACTCAGGGGTACGTAAGTCTGAAGGCATATACCACTAAAAATGAGTATCGATACACATAGTTAGACACCACAGAAGGTCCATTATGTAGCTTTGTGCTTAACAGCAAACAAACAATTTTTGTTTTTAAAAATGACTTAACTTCAATATAATTATTTGCTTCTTTCTGATAATAGATACATAAAAATATAAAACTAAGAAATTGTTTTGAACTTTAAAAAATGTTAAATGAGCTGCTACTAATTAACGAGGCCCGGCATGGCCTAGCGCGTAAGGCGTGCGACTCGTAATCCGGGGTCGCGGGTTCGCGCCCGCGTCGCGCTAAACATGCTCGCCCTCCCAGCCGTGAAGGTGTATAATGTGACTGTCAATCCCACTATTCGTTGGTAAAGAGTAGCCCAAGAGTTGGCGGTGGGTGGTGATGACTAGCTGCCTTCCCTCTAGTCTTACACTGCTAAATTAGGGACGGCTAGCACAGATAGCCCTCGAGTAGCTTTGTGCGAAATTTCCAAACAAACAAAACAAAAAAAAAACAACTAATTAACGATTTCAAAAGTTTACTAAATATAAATAGGAAAATAATGACGAGTTCTCCCCTTTTGACTTTTATGTTTTATAATTTACTATAAGACACTATTTTGGCACAACTTTCACATAAAAGACACAACACATTAATGTAATGTAAAGATTCAGTGGAAAAAAAAAAGGCTCACGACAACAAATACAAGTTAAATATACGTAATCAACATGTTAAAATCCACTTTCAATGTACGATGTAATGATTTTGCAAGTGAAAAACAGTTACATTCGTCAACGGAGAGAATAACTTTCTGATATATCCGTATATTACACGTTTGAATGCGTTATATAGTAATTATAAATCTTACTCAAGTTTCTACTTATTTTATCTTTTTTTTTTACAAGAATGGAAATCTCTTTTCATGTTACTCGCACGTGCGTGACTAATTTCCACACGTATGTTATGTAATAAACTGGTTTCAATAAAAAATAAAAATAAAATTTTTATTAACAATAACTGTTAAACTGCGTAACAAAATAGAAGTCGTACCACTATCGATAAATATGAACATGGTAGAACTTTTGGGGAAAATGCTTAGGGAAGTAGCACTCAAAAGGTGTTGGGGAAATTCGGTGTATCACGTATATCATCCTTAACACAGTTAGATAAACATCACATGATTCAACACAAAATCAGGAAAGAAGGTAAGGGGGTTCTTTGATTGTTCAGAAACCCAACACGCTGAATATTACTATCAATCACTGTCCTTGGTCAGACAGTTACTTTAAAAATTTAGTAAAAAAGATAGATCTTTATCAAAATGTTTTGGATCTCTCCCCAAATGAGTAATATTCACCCACAATGTTGGATTAAAATTATTGAGTGTTGTTTGTGTTTTCCTTGGCCATATTTGCTTTGTCCTTCCCCTAGCGGCTTAGCGCCAATTCAGTAGATTTATAACAATAAAAATTGGGTTTCCTTCCCGCGTTGAGATCATAAACAATCTTTTGTGCACTTACGTACTTAACAAAGTGAAATCAGATTTTGTTTTAATTAAAATTATTTTCGAATCGAAGAGAATGTGTACTTTCAAGTTACTTTTAAAGTGTAAGTTTTCTCTTTGAGAAATTCCTATTTTAAAAACAAAGTAATTATAACGTAATATATCAATTAGCAAGTCATAATAATTGCACTATGTAACAACATTTTTACTTTTACTTGTTCCTGGGCAGAAATTGTTATTTCCCAATTCCTTATGTCTGAAGTAAATGGAGAAAAAAACAACAACCTATTTTTCTCTTCAAACTTTGCTTTTGTGACCTGGGAGCGTATAATATAACGAAAGCATAATGGGAGACTATATTTGGGGCTCATACGTGAAAGTGATTTACATTACAGTTGCAAATGTCAAAAAATTACTCACTTTTAAATGTTTTTGTTCATTTTTGTATAACTTTAGTATAAATACATGTAAATCTTGATTCATATGTTGTTTTATTCAGACCTTATGTGAATGAAAATGTGCAAATTTGCCCGTTTTTACATAGAAAATAGGTTAACTTCTAAATTTCATTATCCAAGTCACAAAAGCAAAGTTTGAAGGGAATAATGGCCATTTTCTGTACTTTTACAACATAAGCAATTAAGAAATAACATATACTATCCAGGAACAAAATTTGTGTTACATAGTGTAATTAATCTCATTTACAGTAGTATTAAGGTTGAATACTCTTAAAATCGTGCGGATATTGAGGATGGATATCTCAATTTAGTATCTAGTTTTAGGTCACTTACCATGTCCACAGTTTGCCGCGGACAGTAAGTGGTACTAGGGTTCTGGACTTTGTTGATTTGACTACATATTGCCTACTTTATGGACTATATCTGATGGACTGAATATTACAAATGATTTGTAGATGCTACCACAGTAGCTGATCTCCTCCGTATTTTCTACCATGTACACGTGTACTACTAATAGCACACATTTAACCTTGTTCCATTTTGTAAGAAGTATCATTAGCGTTACTTATTTTCATTTCTTATCATACCGGTCTGTTACATAATATAGTGACATCATTTTTATGTGGTGTTCACTTATCGCCCACTTATACTTCATGCAGTTAAGATTTGCCACTACATCCTAATGTCTCTGTGGTAAGAGTGAGGGCTTATAACATTAAAATATGGAGCTCACTCCTAGTGGTAGTTACAGCGCATTCACTGTATAGCGTTGCACTGAAACCAAAAATAAAAGTGTTGTTGTTGTTGTTTTTTTTACAATACATATATATAGAGAGAAAGAGCATAATTTTAAGACAGCAATGTTGAAAGAAAGAGGCTACGTGGAATGAATAGTGAAACTTGTAACTATTTCGACGTGGTCATATTCAGTTAGCGTGACAATGATATATGTGTTTATAATATGAACTATGCACTAAAAGTATTTAATTTATATTGAATATGAAGATACTGACATATTATATGAGTAACACGATATTCAAAAATGGCGTGTCTGATTTTTTTATTACTTTTATTGAATTTTGTGGAATTAAATATTTTGTAAGTGAAAAGTTTGTTAAATGTTTTCTTCGTACTTATTTCTCTGTACGTATTGTAGTTTTTAAAGCTCTGGTGTGTCAACTGTGGTTCTCTCTCTCTTCTGGACACAAATGACAACTGGGCGGCGTTATTCTGTTTGTTTTGCAATTTCGCACAAAGCTACTCGAGAGCTATCTGCGCTAGCCGTCCCTAATTTAACAGTGTAATACTAGAGGAAAGGCAGCTTGTCATCACCACCCACCGCTAGCTCTTTTACTCTTTTACCAACGAATAGTGGGATTGACCGTAACATTATAACGCCCCCACGGCTGAAAGGGCGAGCATATTTGGTACGACGGGGATTCGAACCCGCGACTCTCAGATTACGAGTCGAAAGCCTTAACCCACATGGCCATGCCGGGCCGCGTTATTGTGAAATTCCTTCAAGTTATTCACGTTTGTATTATAGGCTACAGTGAATCAAATTATAACTTTGTGTGCGTGGTTTATTTTTTTCTAAAATAATATCATAGTAAACTGATGGACCCAGGTTTTATTTAGTAACAACCAGGCAGTGGTTAAAGGTTCAACGCAGGGAGTGTTGCAGTGTACTTGTTATAAAATGTGTGTCCCATAGAGAGCCTGTTGGATCATGATGTTCACAAATAATTTGTAAATATTTTGTTAGGTAATCTATATCTATATATGTATGCGTGTAGAAAAAAAACAGTTGATCAAAACGATGATTTTAGAACCCTGAATTTAAAATCTTTTCACAGAGTTGATTTTGGTTCTAACAGTTAAACTACGATGTTTTAACTTATTCAGTAGCAAAACTAATGAACTGTTAGTAATTAAGCTTACCAATTTTTTTATCGTAATGTTGACTGCATGAGACCAAATTATCGAACATTCTGGTTATCTTGTTTCGTTTCGTTTATTCTGCCAGAAATTTTAAGTCATTTTTGAATATCTTAACCTGCAGAGGACTAAACCCTGTTTAACTTTGAAGAGGAGACTCCCAATGTTCCACAGACTTTGGTGGCGATCTTGAGTCTGACTGCGGATGAAGAAGAAGAAAAAAAATGAGGACCCACAGCTATTGAAGCCCTCAAACATGCAAGCTTTTTTGGAGGCTGTTGACAGTTTTATTATTATCTATTAAAATATCACTTCACCAACTAACCTAAGCCTACTAAGCTGGCCAAATTAAATATAATTTTTATCATGAGTGTGGTAGTTCATACTTTGATATCGATTAAAACAAGTGGGTTTTACCATTGTGCAGACACGCAGTGTTGACTAGCATATTTAGCATTTTACTTTACTTTTTATTATTTCTAATCACATTTTATTTTTTTATTTGATTACAAAGATTCATCTGCATTATTCCCTTAGTATATGAACCTAGGATAACCTTAGCTTCCTTGGCTGGCCGAATCTCCTGAAAGTTATTGGATTTATAGCCAAAAATACCGTCCATATTTAGAGTACACAACTAATGAATGAATGAATTCTATTCATTCTAGCTGATGTATATTGAACATTATATCTAATTAGCTATGTTTAGTACTGTGTATGTAGGTCAGATTCTAATCTAGGTAGGTGGTTTGTTTTGGCCATAAGTTATTATTAATTGACTCTCAACATTTTACTTAAGCCGAGCTTCTAGACTATTCGACACTCATACTAAACCCTACAACGTCTCCAGCAGAACCATTTTAAGTAAAAACCAAAAATAGAAGTAACTTCAGTTGTTCCAAGACCAGCCCTATCATATGATGTTACGAGACAAATTCATTTATAATAGCATCTGCTTTCCCCTCTGACTGAATCCAAAAATCAAAACAAAATATTTTTCTGGGACTTACAAATCATCAAAGAATGTCTGAAAGGAAGCTCTAAAAACCCAAATGCCGTTATTAATGTTGTTGGCATTTAAACATTTATAGGAGCCATCATCATGATGACTGCACTATACGATTTCTGAC
This sequence comes from Tachypleus tridentatus, assembly GCF_004210375.1. NCBI lineage: Eukaryota > Metazoa > Arthropoda > Merostomata > Xiphosura > Limulidae > Tachypleus > Tachypleus tridentatus. Next base: position 20,775,022 of record NC_134829.1, read on the forward strand.
CACTAACGCACTGACAGTGTTACAGCGGACCAATAGGCTGAATAACCACTGTCAGAACCAAGTGGCAAAGTAGACGGAGGCCTAAGCCATGTACTGACATTAATACGACCATCAGAGGGACTTCAACGACTTCAGGACAGCTTTATGAGGTTCAGGAAGAGATCGCCCAGGTGATAAAGGACCTAATAAAAGCAAAGAATAATATATGAAGATCTATCGCTAACAAAAGATCGGTAATAACCTTGGAGTACTTGCTATTTTGAACGTCTACCTTTGTTAAAATGGTATGGTTTACAGGTATTACTTAAATTGTATTTTTCTTGTAGAAGTAAAGTATTTCACGTGTATTTCCAAGTTCTAATTATTTATACCACAGCTTAGAGTACGGCTTGATGCAGGTCACTTTATAGACGGACATGACGAATTAAGGCGATCTATATTTCTTTGTTTTCTGATGCCATTCAGGACAAGGACTAGTCTTGTCTTCGAAATTCTAAATCCCTAATTTGAACACATCTCTATACTTTGAGCTATGAATATTTCGTGTTAGAAAGGACTGTTGCATGCCCTTCCCAAAAGTAAGCAGTTTTTAGTGACGTCACACTGTCACTACTTACGCAATTTTAACTGTAGTTCTGGGGTATCAGCTTATTCACGACTTCACACTGGTTGTCATTTGGCTGATATGAGTAGTAAAAATCATTTTAATATAACATTCTGAGCCCTGTGTTAATTGGTCAGTGAACACTCAACAGTTTATAACACGAAGTACTATGAGCCCTGTATTAATTGGTCAGTGAACACTCAACAGTTTATCACATGAAGTACAATGAGCCCTGTATTAATTAATCAGTGAACACTCAACAGTTTATCACACGAAGTACTATGAGCCCTGTATTAATTGGTCAGTGAGCACTCAACAGTTTCTCACGTGAAGTACAATGAGCCCTGTATTAATTGGTCAGTGAGCACTCAAAAGTTTATCACACGAAGTACTATGAGCCCTGTATTAATTGGTCAGTGAACACTGAACAGTTTATCACAGGAAGTACTATGAGCCTTGTATTAATTGGTCAGTGAGCACTCAAGAGTTTCTCACGTGAAGTACAATAAGCCCTGTATTAATTGGTCAGTGAACACTCAACAGTTTATCACACGAAGTACTATGAGCCCTGTATTAATTGGTCAGTGAACACTCAACAGTTTATCACACGAAGTACTATGAGTCCTGTATTAATTGGTCAGTGAACACTCAACAGTTTATCACATGAAGTACTATGAGCCCTGTATTAATTGGTCAGTGAACACTCAACAGTTTATCACATGAAGTACTATGAGCCCTGTATTAACTGGTCAGTGAACACTCAACAGTTTATCACATGAAGGCTACAAAAATGCAACAGAATTGCCTATTTCCCTTATTCGTAACCAAATTAAACATTTACAGAAAATATCAAACTTTTGAGAAAATTAAAACCCTTATCATTATTTAGATCTGCCTAGGGTTACAAAAATGTAAATCATAAAATTATTAAGGTGCTTACAATAAAACTTAAGGTGTCATGCAGCAAAAGGAATTGGTTTATTGAGACATAACAGATAGTCAAAGATAATTGATTGCTTCCTATTTTGGTCATAATACATTATCAAATATGTTTTAACTTGGTTGTAATACATTATTAAGTTTTGTTACTTTGATCGTAATACAGTATTAAGTATTGTTACTTTGGTCCTGATACATTATTAAGTATTTTTACTTTGGTTGTAATACATTATTAAGTACTGTTACTTTGATCGTAATACAGTATTAAGTATTATTACTTTGGTCCTAATACATTATTAAGTATTTTCCTTTGCTTCTTTAAGTTATTAGTACTGCATAGTTTTAAGCAGTATGAAATAATAATATATTTAATATAACTGATTCTCAACTTCTTCTGAAAGTGTAACAGATATTAATAGAAAGAGGTTGTAATTTCACGACTGAGTTACTGAGGCAGAAGAATATTTACGCTAATGTAGAGTTCAGCTGTTTCTAGGATACGTGAAAATCATGCTTGAAAAACGAAGATGGCTGCATGCGATCTTTGTTGTTAGAAATGAAAACTTCATTATTAACAATAATGTTTTAAAACATTAGCTTAAAATAGTCAGTGGCGTATTTTAATTTTAATAAGTTTTCAATTTTGTATCAACTGGAGTCATAGTTAGAAGAATAGGCTTGGTAAGAAGTTATGTTATTTTATAAGAAAAAACAGGTCAATGTGTTTTCTTAGGAGCGAAGCCACATCAGGCTATCTGCTGAGCCCACCGAGGGCAATCGAACCCCTGATTTTAGCGTTGTAAATCCGGAGACATACCGCTGTACTAGCAAAACAGGTCAACACAACACCCTATACTGTCATAAGGTTATATTTTCTCTGCATTGAGTAATATTAGCTTCCGATCAGAGCAAGCTATCTACTTAAATCACAACCAAATATCAAGCTGGTAATGAGTTGGGCTAATGAAATAAATTTTTCTTAATTTTTTACTTATAAATATTAACATGCACAGTTTCATTAGTTGCATATTTTTGGGAGTAAATCCGGTTATGCTTGATAGAGTTCAACCATTTTAGAAGATTTAGGCTAGTTCTAAATCATTATACTAAACTAACAATGTAAAATAACCTTTAAAATTAAAATAATAAAACTAGACATAATAAACAATCTGACAAATACTATTAATGAAAGTACATGAAAAAAACAACAACAGAGTATACCTTACCTATCACGCGCACACACAAGTAACTTCGTGAATTTTGGGGTAAAAGCTGCAGTGAGCACATTTGAGGGATGATTGTTCAAACCATTGTTAACCAGTTATTAAATGATTTTAGTGATCACGGCAGAAGATATTATCTTTTAATTATTTAACTACTGGAAATTCTTTTCGGGCCAAATAAGTAGTAAGAGCCGCAGTTCACAAGCAAAAGTGGGCGTGTGGCCATAACATATGAAGACGGAAGTTGGAGAGGGAGTTATGTCATCATAGATGACATGTTCCATGTTTTGTGTGTTATAATTACGGTCTAACTGAATATATTTAGCAATCTCTATAAGTATATATAATTTAGAGTTTCTTATTAAATTTATATAGTAATTATAATAACTGACGTTCTTTTATGACAAACACTGAAATGTTTAATTAATGTTATCAAAAACTTTAATCAGTTGGTTTATAATTCATTGTTCCTGGATCAGCTAGCCTGTCTTAATTTATTGTTTCTGAATCAGCTAGCCTGTCTTAATTCATTGTTTCTGGATCAGCTAGCCTGTCTTTGTAATTCCATTTTTTCTAATTTTTTTATATTTTCTTAAACGAGATGGTCAATGGTCTCGAACAGAAAACACTTTGGACTATGAATACCCTCTCTTTTTAGGTCGTATGAAGAGTAGACAGTAATGAAGTCAGTATTTCCGTAGTCTGTTTATCTACTCTATGTGTGTGTATATGTGACCATTTGATGACCTTTGTAATTATTAAATTTTGTATCCAGATTGTATGCATATGAAGTAAAATTAAACAGTATCAAAGTTTGACACTTATAATCTAATGATTTTTCTAAACTACCATAGTTCTTAACAAAGATGGTCAGTGTCCTTTTATGACTCAGACTTGGTAAACTTTACGTTGGTACCATCAATATCTTCAATGTGTTGTAGAAGAAAGCTTTACATTTGATCACATGTCATCGCAATAACTGTCTATATGCGTGTTCTAGTTTGACATCAGATATAGGTTCTTTAACTTTGGGAACTTGTAATAGAAATGATATGTAAAATTCGTTTGTATGTTTTGTGATATTGACCAGTCTGAAAGCTATTATATTTTAACTATCAGTAATCAGTAAGTCATTCGTTTATCATATTTACTTGTAGGGATATTACTGGTTATATATGATTTGTGAAACATTGAGTGTTCTAGAGAATGTCGTCTGACAGAATTTATGAACAGTTTAGAAAAGTATTCCATACTTTCACAAGATTTGTGAGCATTTGGAGGTGACCATTGGTTATTTAGGAAATGGACGAACACAGTAAGTCAATCATTTATTGTTTTTATTACAGATGTTAAAATATGCAAACTAATGATTTTAACATAATTAAATCTAGACGTTGATGACTTGTAAAAATACTGGGAGAGCATGTCTGTTAAAATCCTACAGTAATAATAGTAATGAAATATATGTGAAAGTCTAAAGATACATAATCTGTGGTCGCGTTTTTTTATGTTTAGTTAACTTAGTGAATGCTACTAGTTGTGTTTATTTTGATTCTGTATTTTTGACAATATTCACTTATTCTATTTAATTGTGGTTGTATGTTTGTGGCTGCTATTGCTGGTGTTGGTGCATTTTTCCAGACTGCTACATCGTTTGCGAACTGTGATGAGTATTCATTATTTGGATCTTTTAGGGGGGATATTATTCACATACATGATGAATAGAATAGGGCTAACTACCCATCTTTGAGAGACACCAGCTTCTGGAGTGAAACTCTCAGAGAAGTTCCCTTCAACATTTATTCTACATGATCTGTTTTCCAAAAAGTTTGACAGCCAGCGAATAGTTGCCGCGGTAGTCCCATTTCTTGCATTCAGAACTGGAGACCGTTATGCCATACAGTGCCGAATGCCTTCTCAATATCGAGAAAGCATGACTAAATCATGATATCAAGTATTGGTTTGTTTTGAATTTCTCGCGAAGCTACACAAGAGCTACCTGCGTTAGCTGTCCTTAATTTAGCAGTGTAAGACTAGAGAAAAGGCGATTAGTCATCACCACCCACCGCCAACTCTTTCACCAAGAGATAAAGTAAAATGTGGAAATTATTATGTCAGAAATAGGTAAAAGCGTAATAAACATTTTACTGACGATAAAATTATGTATTACGATTTTAATTAATATAAACCTGAGAAAAACCGTTAGTTATATTTACAAGTTAAATGAATGTTAACATGTATCCAATTTATCTCACTTGCCAACAAGATTGATAATCCCAGCTTCTTTTTTAATACAAAAAATGTTTTAATATGCAAACAGCAATACAATTTGCAGTAATGGTTCATAATGATCTATGAACAAACGTTTTATAAACTTACAAACAACATTGAGTCTTTATTGTGGTCTGGAACTTCTTTTATGTTTCTTTGACGGTTTACGATGATCGAGTTAAATTTGAGTTGATGTAGCTAAAATTCACTTAATAGGGAGCTAGCTATCACTGTATTCTTTTTTCTTCGCCTATCACACGTCGAGATTTTTGCCACTGAAGGCATATAATGTCTGATTTAAATCTACTGAAGTTAAATGGTTTGTAATGTTCGAGATTTATAAATGTACCTGGTAAAATATCTCAAGTTTTCGATTAATAACCATTCACCACACTTACGGCTGGCTTTCAAGGTTTAAGCATAAAAGTTATAGCAAACCTGTAATATATACTTGTCTCTTGGCGTGTTACATTGGTTACATATGTTAGGCATGGGGATAGTTTCTAGAAATTTCAGCCTGCACAACAATACTGAGGGTAAATTTATGTTTCCGTACACACACATACATTGTTGTTTCTTAAAATCGAGAGTCTTCTACAACGTTAGTGAATAGGCAAGAATTTCTCAATACAGATTTAACAGTTTAAGTTATGTACATTTCTAAATATAAACTTAACTTAAACAAATATTGATATTAAAATAGATCCATCACGAAATTGTTGTATAAAATTAAATTATAAGATTTAATTATCATATGACATTGCTATTTTTAGTGCAAGTTAAACATATAATCATGGATTGTATGCATCAGATGGAGTAACATATAATCCTTTTAGAACAAGAAATGTAACAGTTTAGTGTGTGTGTGTTTTTTATACCAAAGCCACATTAGACTATCTGCTGAGTCCACCGAGGGGAATTGACCTCCTGATTTTAGCGTCGTAAATCCGTAGACTTACCGTTGTACCAAGAAGGGGGGCTAATAATTTAATACTGAAAATTTTACTTTCTTGATTAAATAACATTTAATTATCATGTTGTCCTTGTACAAAATTTCATGTCCTTTTAAGGACGAATTAATGATAAATGAATTGGTGTTAAGCGTCATTTTTAGGATGACTTAATTAGTTAATTAATTAGTGAAAAATTATAGACATGATGAGATATGTGTCACTCCCTCGCCAACTTCCGTCTTCGTGTATCATGGCAACATGTAACTTCCGCCTTTGAAGTGCTGTCCTTGTTACTCAAGATAATACAAGCCTACAACGGTTTTCTTATCTTGAAATTTCTAAATGATGTTCAGTAATTCCTGTACGTTAATTCCGAAAATGATTTTTCTCCATCACGTACGGATATAAAGTGTCATATGTACTTTTACATAAGTGAATAATTTTCATTTAAATTAGACCACATTTTGTTATGTTTAAAATGTTGACAACCATTGGCTATAGATTTCCCTAGACAAATAGTGACTTGAGTCTTATCCATCATTCTAGAACTCAAATATAATAATAAAAAGTGTTCATTGTGGTACGCGAAATAATAATTTAATCTAAATAAGAGTCGTTTTCCTTCCCAATTTGTATAACAAAATCCTCACCCAATAGAAAAAATAATATTATTTTCGAAACCTGCGTAGCTGAGTTATGGAAAATTCGTTTTTAAAACCAAAATAACTTTTATGAGGTTTAAATTGGCAGTTCTGTGTTATTAGCAAACAAAGTGTTGCAAACACTGCATCTTACGATTACAACAAGAACGACACCTCAAGCAACCCATGGACGAAAGAACCAGCACAGACATAGGTCAGCCAGTAAACAATACCCACCACTTAGGTGACTAACGCAAGACCATACAGTGGAATTAAATGTCTTCTTCACAGACAAAGTTATAAAATGTGTTCAATGACTTATCTTGACTTGAGTCTTGGATTTTATGATCTCCATATGGCACGTTAAACACTAGCCACACCAAGCCCATTAAATGTCGTGTTTCGTTTTAGTTTTGATAACTATTGATTCTTTGTTTGATGAGCCATATTCGTGATGGTTAAGTAGTGTTTATTAATTCGCTGTGTGTGAATGAATCATGTTTGTCACTTCGCTCATGAGACACATTTTTTCTTTATTAACACGTACATCACGCAGTTAAGAGATATTTATTTGCTAGTTGTTTAACTGTGCATGATGAAACAAGGTTGATTGATACCTCGTTCATGAGACACATGTTTTGTGTCAGCACGTACATTGTACAATTGTATGATATTTATATGAAATATGATAGCTGCTTTGTTTATTAGGTACATTTTTCATGATAATACATACATAGTACAGTTATGTAATGTTTCCTTGCTATCTGCTTATAGAAGAAACGTGTTTGTCTCTTTTTTTTTTTTTTTGGTAGAGACAGCGGTGAGTCTAAGGAATTAGGGACTCAATTTCTTCAAGCGGACAAAGCAAATATCCCAGTCTCACAGTGCTATAAAACACACACATACATTTAGAACCCAGAATGCCAAGTAATTAGGGCGCTCTACTCGTAATCTGAGGGTCGCAGGTTCGAATCCCCATCACTATAAACTAGGCTCGCCCTTTCAGCCGTGGGTGCGTCATAATGTGCTGATCAATCCCACTATTCGTTGGTAAAAGGGTAGCCCAGGAGTTGACGGTGGGTGGTGATGATAACCACTTTCTTTCTAGTTTTACGCTGCTAAATTAGAGACGGCTAGCGCAGATAGCTCTCGTGTAGCTTTGTGCAAAATTCAAAACAGACAAACAAAACACATACATGAAAAACAAAACGTAGTTGCAGAATATCACGATCACCAGTCCTCAGTTTCAATGTTTTATAGCAATGGCAGTACAAGACAATAATTAAAAAGTAACCCTTTGTTAGCGTGTTTTATTCTTTCCATTATGTTCGTTAAGGTCGTTAAACTTCTATTGAAAGTCTTATTTCTTGTTTTTCTAACTTGTGTATGAGTTCAAAACGTGTTGAAAACATTTTAGTTTTAATAACAAAGGAATATCTAGCTATATAACTATTGATTCTTTGTTTGGTGCATCCTCCGTGCAGATTGAACCCTGGATGTTAATGATTACTTCTGAACCATGTTTGGAGATAATGTGTGTTGAGTAATATCATTTATTTGGTGTTATTGATAATTTATTTAATGTTATTAATCATTTAATTGGTGTTATTAAATACTTTGTTGGCTGAAGAAGATAATTTGTGTACTTGTAACACAATAACAGTGACTGTGTAGTTTTTCTTTGAACGTAACTGGATTTGAAATAGGACGGTCTTCGTTTTCATTCTCCAGGAACTCTCAGCCCTTATGTCTGTATCACACCTTTAGTTTTTTTGTCCTAAACGACCACCTGAAAAGCAGATTACTTCAGGTTGTAATTAAATACCATTTTTTGGCGAAAATCTTCAAGTTTCAACTATAGCCAGGACTCAAGCGAAAAATAAACTATCTTGTAGAGGTTATCGGAGCCAACAGTCACTTCCTTCTGAATTAGTTGGAGTGGTCTGAGGTATACTTTCATGAACCAGTGGCGGCGAGAAACTGGATAATTCTTTGTACGTTGTTTAGTTTGGTGAGACTGAAACAACGGCTGGATATAATGATAGCTACTTCAGTTGTTTTTTTTTAATTTATAACGAAGTCCAAACAAAAAGTAAGGCTTAGTCTTAGTTCAGAGAAAGCTTAGAGTGTTTTTTTCTTTTGAAAATAATAAACTAAAATTTATTTGTCAAATTAGCTATTGAAAGTATTTTATCCTTTACAAGTTATCATAGTAAAAAAAGAAGGTTGAACTTCATGTAACGTAGAGAACATCAACAAAACGTGATGTTCTGGTGATGACGTTAAAAATTATAAAATAAATATATCATAACAATTAAAATAATGTAAATACAATACATCTTCACCGCCTTTGTGGAAACCAATTCAGAGCTCACAGAAAATATAAAACTGTTTTTGCAACAAACTTAACTTAAATGCAAAAAGCATTTCGTGTTACATCTGAAAGCAAGCTGTGTCATAAAAAACAATTTTGTTTTTAATAATCACAAAAAAGTCTTCAAAGCAACTATTAAAGTAAAATATATTCTGATGACACATTTTACAAATGGCGCTCATTCATGTTGAGTTTTTATCATTTTATTATCTTCACAAATAAGTAGCAATCATTAACATAGAAAATACAAGACGTGTGCTAAGATCGTTATGACCTGGACAAGTACTGTACCTTAGATTGCGTACAGGATCCGACACGTTTTACGCATTCAATGTATACCAGTGTTTACGGTTTTCTGTTTTCGGTTGGCGACTTAAGCCATGCTGACGTATCATCATATTGTTTTCTATTTCAATCCCCACTCTTTGGCAGTAATGCGTATGTGTGTGTAGTAAACGAAAAACTGTCCAAATTCTATCATTCTACTCACATATTTTTTGATAATGCATGACAAATTAATATTTAACAAATAACCTTGAATAAAGTAAAAGTTAATAAAATCATATTAAAACGTACACAATGGAATATTTCCTCGTCTCCTAAGAAGAGAGTTGCAAGTTAAAATATTACTTTATTTTAGACGTGTTTTTCCTTCTTCTGATTGAAGATTTATGGTAGAGGGAACAGTATTTTAAAATAGCTAATGTTATATTCATGTTAAGAGAAATATATCATCATATTCAGTATTATGAAAACTTTCTTGTGCTAGTTCTGCCAGCTTGCGGCGAGCTTATCCAATATAAAGTCGAACAAACTGTAGTAGACCTGAGAAATTATCTTCTGAAAGAAAAGCAACATTTGAAGATGACGTTCGATCTTCTACTGTGGGTGTTTGTCAGATCAATATTTTGTGTTCGTAAATCCTATTCTTAAGATGGAATGTCTAATACTGTAAACAACAAGGAAAACGATATTGTTACATACAGAAATCCAGTTACAATAACTATCCAACAGAGAGTATTGCATATATGAAGGATATAGTTTCTGCCGTTACTAATCCAGCTGTTTCAGCAAGGGGCCGATGCAAGAGTTTATCTAACACGTCATGTATTATGTGACTCCCTAGATTTCCTGTCATGACAAAAATGAAACTCAAGAGACCAGAATCAATTCCCATTTTTGGAGATTTACATGATGTGGTAGAATTTAAAGATGAGACGTCTCATGATTTTGGTACTCTGATAAAATATATGTAACCTTGTTGAATGTGATAATTTATAAATGTGATTTTTAGTCACTTAAGTGTTTTATCATCATAATGTTTATTGTATTTATATTTTGTTGAATTTGCAATAAAAATGCTATTGAAATTGAAAAAATACTGTTTTAATTATTTTATCTGTCTTCTAGTTAGTCTTTTATTTAAAAGTTAAGCTTTTTCAAAAGTTTTTCCAGTTACAAAAATCACGAAGAAAACAATTTAAAGTCATGGCCAAATTAACAGAAACGTTAACAGCATGTCAGCCCTCTAACTGCACCATGAACATGATACCGTGAATGTGTTGTGCCATGCACGCCACAACTTCCTGGTTCAAACTTTCCGTAATACTTCAAAACTGGAATGAAAAAAACATTACATAAATAGGCTATGCTGAATTAAACCTACAGTAACTTATAAACGTGTAACAAAACCAGGTACAATTTCAAGTAAATTGCTTTAAAAAAAAGCACTCACATCTTGTTACCAGAAACAAAAGTTGCGTACAACAACACGAAATTCTGAAGCGAATACACTTTACCATGTGTAATTAAGTGTTAAAATTTACATTGTGTGGAAAGACAAATTTAGCTTTATTTGTGTGAAACAAGACACAAAAGTTTCATCTGATGATCTAGAAAATAGTTTGTTTGTTTTGTTCGTTTTTTTGTTTTTCAATTTCGCACAAAGCTACTCGAGGGCTATCTGTGCTAGCCGTCCCTAATTTAGTAGTGTAAGACCAGAGGGAAGGCAGCTAGTCATCACCACCCACCGCCAACTCTTGGGCTACTCTTTTACCAACGAATAGTGGGATTGACCGTCACATTATAACGCTCCCACGGCTGAAAGGGCGAGCATGTTTGATGCGACTGGGAGTCGAATGCGCTTACCCATACCGGGCCTCTAGGAAATAGAGCAGAAAATAAGATATTTCTAAATTAAAAATTAATGGTAAATATTCATAGTAAAAATAGTAATTTATTTTTAGCACTGTGTTAGTAAGCCTACTAGTACTATTATTAACATCTCTTAATGCATTTAGTGATTAATAAATGGTTAGAGATAAAATTGTATTCTATAAATTTTATCTTCTGGATATTATATTAATAATACATAAATTAACTAACGACTTAATTATTTGATATTTATAAACAAGTGAAAGTTTGATTGGATTTCAGCAAAAAGCTACACAATGAACTATTTCTGCTCTCCCATCATGGATATTGAAACCCAGATTCTAGCACTGTAAAGTCGCAGACATATCGCTGTACCACTGGGAGTCAAGTGAAAGTTAAAATGCATTCGTGATCAATGAAAGTGTTATCTGACAGACAAGTTAAATGGCTTTACTATATCACTATTATAAATGTTCAATTATTAACAATAACAGGGCGCTCGAATTGTAATCTAAGGGTCGCGAATTCCCACCACAGCAAACATGCTCGCCCTTTCAGCCGGAGGATCTGTTATTATGTTATGGTCAATCCCACTATCCATTGGTAAAAAAATAGCTCAAGAGTTGGCGGCGGGTGGTGACGACTAGCTGCCCTCCCTCTAGTCTTACACTGCTAAATTGAGGACGGCTAACGCCGATAGCTCTCAGGTACCTTTCCGCGTAAATTGAAAACAAATTTAATAAATAATTTTAAAAAATTGTTTATATAACACGAAAAAAATACTTACGAATTCATAGAAAACAGAAAATAAGAATAGGATAGTATTTGGAACCCACTATCTACCAAATTTCATACCACAAACATAATTTAGACAAGGAGCAGGTGTTGGCAGCATATCGGCTACAAACACGTTGGCTACGTGTTTTTATCGCCATCTATTGATTCTATTTGAAACAAGTATGTATGAATATTCTAATAATTAAATAATGACTTTTTTTTTCAATAAACAAATATAGTTTGATTTATAAATAAATATAAATATTTTTGTTCTCCAAATTAAGCTGATTAACATTTCTAAAAGTACCCGTCCTTACTGAATATGGCGTTCTATTAAACATGCCATTAAGTAAACCAAGTTTCACTTCTCCTTTAATATCGCTAGACCAAAAACATTATACTCTAATTTTAGACCGAATTTTGCTTCTGACATTAAAATGTACAATATGTTGTAAAAATTAATGGCATTTCCATAATTTTATAAAGAGTCTCTTATATGTTTCTCCATAATGAAAGTGAACTTCTTTTCGGCAGAACATGAAAATGATGGACAAATGAATCCAAAAGTTAGAAGTTTCAACTACTAAAACTAAAACAAGTTAAAACAGAAATGTCTCAGTTAAACAAAACTTAAATCAATAAAACGCTCTATTTCTAACATACATATTAAACAGCAGAAAAATACAGTACATTTATTTATATTGCAGTTAGGTGAAGAATTTTATTACAGTAGGTTGTGAGACACGTGTATGATTTTCATGGAAATTTTGATAGTGTATTGCTGTGTTACCTTGTTAAAGTATATTATTTTACAAGACAAATAAAAAATTGAGAAGTTAAAATCATGCAAATAGGGATCGTAAAAAATAACGAAACAAAACTAGATACAGTAGTTATTATTTGCTAAAACTACAAACCCTTTGGCTTCATGCTGTTACCTAGGATTTTATTTGGTAGATTCAAAATATGGATTTGTAATTTAAGTAAAAGTGTCTGCAGTATCTCCAGCCTTGGTTTCTTACATATTTTACACTTCCTATTCGCAGATTTTAATTTCTTAATTTTTTTATTTATCTTGTGTGCTGATGTTTTTCTATGTTCAACTATGAGCAAAGGATATTTGACAGAGTAACTAACTTAATACATTGTAATGGTAATAAGCTTAACTAGTTATTAGCTGATATGGTTCAAGATGATTTACTATATCTATTGACTACTTGATCACATTAATTCAAGATATAAAATGTTAAACTGCAGCTGGAGACTGCCATGAAGATATATTTGAGAATATAGTGAGCATCTATGATTTATGTGTAACTAAATTCTATGTATGTAATGAATAACAATTGAAAAATACATACCTAGACTAAGTTCTTATAAAATTATACCAGTAGAAAAGCAGCTTTTCCAAAGAAAACATGTACTCTTATAATATTGCTTTAAATAAAACTTCGCGTGCTTTTGAGTAATTATTTTACCAGTATGTGTAATAAAAGTTAATATCATGCGTATTAATTTTTAATCCTTTAATTAATCAGAATAGAGGGGAGGTTAGCTCCCTAAGAACACCGACTGTACAGTGTACAAAGCATTGAATATCTCCATTTTACAGTCATCTAATGTTCATCTGTTTCACCAGATATTTGTAAAAAAGCTAACTTGATGTGATAATTATAAAATCGTTTCCGTTATATTTATGATTCTTGTAACTTGTATAAAATACAGAAGAAAAAATCGATTTCTTAATACCACCACAATCTTCGCAGGTCTTTATTTAGTATTCCACAAAGGGTTTGGGTGCAATACACTAAACTGTTTTTTGTTGTAGGCTGGCAAGAGTATAATAATAAAAATCCGTTCAAAACGGAATAGAATATTAGGGTTTTGTGCAATTCCTATTATGAACCACGATAGTGGTTTATGATTTATTCATTGTTGCCTAAATTAAAAGTGTTGGTTACAGTATCTGTTATATTGAATATAATTATTTTATTCAGGTTTACTGTTTATTACTACAAATATGTTTTTCATTGTTAGTTTAACATATATATTTAGGGCAAACCTAATTATCTTAAGATGAGCGAATCACTTGAGATATTATTGGGGTTACAGCCAAAATTATCATTAACAACGAAGATGCCTACTGATGGAATAATGCATTCTTAATCTTTATAAGTAGAAACGTAAATACTGCATGCTTAAGTAGCCATGCTGATTGTCTGAGAGGTTTTTGATTTAGCTCTAAGTACACTGCTGATTCTGTTCGGAAGATGGCGTTGATATTCGTAAAGTATTTTTGCTTATATTTCGATTATAAAGTATTCGCAGCAGAACATTAAGTAATAATGGCCCGACATGGCAAAGAGTGTTAAGGCGTAGGACTCATAATCCGAGCGTCACGGGTTCGAATCCCACTCGCACCAAATATACTCGCCCTCCCAGCCGTGGGGGGCGTTATAATTTAACGGTCAATCCCACTATTCATTGGTAAAAGAGTACCCCAAGAGTTGGCGGTGGGTAGTGATGACTAGTTACACTGCTAGATTAGGAACGGCTCGCGCAAATAGCCCTCGAGTGGTTAGCTTTGCGCAAAATTCAAAATAAAACAAGCATGGTGTTATTAATCAATAATAAAATTGGGTTTTGAAGGTGGTCTTGGCACGAAAAACTCCAAAGTAATTACACTGGGGAACACTTTTTCAGTAACTTTGAGTTGCATTGGATATTTTAACTGATTCTAAAGGAGTTTTAGGCGCTGATTTCAAATCTGAAATTAGTTTTTCTTTACAAGCTCTAGTTTGTATGCAATTTGAGGTTAATGAAATTGTACAAATGTGAACTTGCGTAAACCGTGTATAAGCATTTTCACGTCCATATATATAGATAGCTTCTAATATTTTGATCATTCTTCTTTTGTTTCAGATCAAACATGGCTTCCAAAAATAGATATCATTGCAGAAACAAGCCTGATGCCTTCTGCTACATATGTGGATGCTACACACTCAATCGTCAGAGACGTAACATATCCTCGTTCGTCAAGCGTGCCTACAAGGCATATTTTGAAGTTCATCTTGGTGATCAAGACAAGCAATGGGCTCCTCATGTTGTGTGCCACAATTGTGAGAAAATGCTTCAAGACTGGACCAAAGGAAAACGCAATGGTCTGCCTTAAAAAATAAATAAAAATGTCAAATTGCATAAAATCTGTAGCTTGCAGACAAAAACCGACTTCAGATTTGAAATCAACACACTCAAATTGACTATAGAAAGGTCTTTTTTTAAATGCAACAAAATGAGTGTTCCCCAGTGTTATTAGTTTAAAATAAAAACATTTTAAATGTAAAATAAAAGTAGAGGAAAGGTTTTAATTAATTGCAAATATAATTCAAGTCTGATAATTTTAATTATGATACTGATTTATTTTTCATAAGATTCAAAATACAAAAGTAAGAAATTTTTTCTATGTTCAATATTTTTTCACTCATTAGTTACTATTTTATGTTTGTTTCAAAATGTAACTACAAATAGTGGTTAAAATGATAAATATACGTTTTTTTACGTGAAAAGGGGAGGTTAAATTTGTTTGAAGAAAATATTTAAGCTCATTCAGTAACGAACCTTTTCAGGCCCGGCATGACCAGGTGGTTAAAAGCACTCGACTCGTAATCTAAGGATCTCGGGTTTGAATCCTCGTCACACCAAACATGCTCGCCCTTTCAGCCGTGGGGCGTTATAATGTGACAGTAAATTCCACTATTCGTTGGTAAACGAGTAGCCCAAGAGTTGGCGGTGGGTGGTGAGGACTAGCTGCCTTCATTATGGTCTTACAATGCTAAATTAGTGACGGCGAGCGCAGAAAATCATCGTGTATCTTTACGCGGAATCTAAAATAAAATAAACAAAACCAACCTTTCCAATGACTTAGTAAACTGGTCGTGGCCTAGCGATTATCATGCCTAATGTATTATTATGCATCTGTCATGTCGATACATTAAAGAAACGGAACTGTACAACTGTAAGAAACCAGGGACAAAAATATATATATTCTAATAAATACTTATAATCTGTTAAAATTAGAGAAGTTATTGTATGTTAATATTAAGGCTGTAAGAAAAACTGTAATACTTTTCTTAGATTTAGAAAATTTTTCATTTCATGAACAGCTTTAAGAATTAAATTAAATCCAGTAAACCAAATCCATTGTTTTATGTCAAAAGAAATCGAAATATTTTAAGCATGTCTGCTTAAAGTTTCGGCATATGACGAATTTCCTGGGTTTGACACAACTATTTAAAGAGATTGACTACTTTTGAACTAAGTAGAAGTCCCATAGTGAAAACAGCAAAATGACACTCACTTTCAGTCATAGGTTAAAATAAGGCTGTGTACGCTTATATGCTTGCATACCTTGTGATATAATTGGAGAATAAATAATAATAATAAAAATATCATACTGTCCTACAACACTCTACCAACATTTCTTTGATTTTGAAAGTAAATATGTGTGGGCTCAACACTCTGCAATTAAAACGGAAGTATGTTTTCAGGCCCGGCATGGCCAAGCGTGTTAAGACGTGCGACTCGTAATCCGAGGGTCGCGGGTTCACATCCCAGTCGCGCCACACATGCTCACCCTTTCAGCCATGGGGGCGTTATATATGTGACGGTCAATCCCATTATTCGTTGGTAAAAAAGTAGCCCAAGAGTTGGTGGTGGGTGGTGATGACTAGCTGCCTTCCCTCTAGTCTTACACTGCTAAATTAGGGACGGCTAGCACAGATAGCCCTCGAGTAGCTTTGTGCGAAATTCCAAAACAAACAAACAAACAAGTATGTTTTCACCCCAGGCCACTGATTTTTATTCCTGTAAACGTCAATTTCCCCTCCCTCAAACACCAAAAACATGGAAACAGTTACCTTTTTCAAATAATTTTAAATACAACTTCCATACCAAAAATTAGGACTACCTGAGACACATATATAATATTATTACCCGAGTCAGGGATTTAAGAATATATACATATCTCAAATTCGCTTAGTTTGTTTTTTTAAATATCCCATTTTGAACTATATTTTGAACAAGAACTTGGAATTCTGCCCTCATGATTATATAAATAAGGTTCGCTATTTTAATGTTATAAATTTTAGGATCACCAGCTTCAACTTCAAGTGATTTTCAAATGTTCTCGGGCAACAACAAGGGCAGATATAGTAGAGGAGTTCGGGAATTAAAGCCTTTTTTTT
This sequence comes from Tachypleus tridentatus, assembly GCF_004210375.1. Lineage (NCBI taxonomy): Eukaryota > Metazoa > Arthropoda > Merostomata > Xiphosura > Limulidae > Tachypleus > Tachypleus tridentatus. The sequence goes on from NC_134829.1 coordinate 20,792,201, forward strand.
CCAGATCAAAAGTATACAAGTGTAAAAACTTCGTTACTCAGTTTACGTTTCTCTAAAATAACCAATTATTATCCTGTGACATTATTTGAAATCGGAACTCTTTTTCCTTAGGATGGTCCTTTTTTTTTTAAAATATGGCAATTATATATCTATTTCATTGATTTATATACATAATTACGGAACTAAATGTGTGATTGCAACCAGGCTATACACGGTTAATCCTACATTTTGGTCAAAAAGTTAGATACATCCACCTTGCAAAATTCGCTCTTGTAACAAGTGTTAATACCTCACTTTTTACTAATTTCTCAACATGCGACACCACTAAGAATTAGAAAAACATCAACTCTATTTACCCACATGTACAATGTATCTATTATTTTGAACTCTGAAGAATTCTCCTGTCTTCAGTGATTTGTGGTTTGTATTAGACATCGTCTTACTTTACAATAAATAGCTTTACTAATTTACAACAGTTTCATTTTTAGCGTTCAAGAGAAAATAATTTTTAGAGCTCTGAATTTCTTGTTTTTTTAAAATATTACTGCAACAACACTTTAACCAAATTTCACCCACTCTTTATATTATATTATTTCTATGCGTCTACTAGTTAATTACAGAAAATACCCGACTTTTAAACACAACTGATGTCCCCCTAGTGGCAGAGTAGTGTGTCTGAGAACGTGTGGCTCAAGAAACTGGATTCCAATTCCAAATTATAAAAAAAAGGCATAACTTCTTTTCACTTTTTAAAGGGTTGTTTACAAAACAATAGTCAACTGAGACTTTCAAGTAACTTGACGTAAACATGAGGAAAACGATTTTTTAGGATTTAAAACAAAACGAAAATACATACTTTAAGCTTTCAACCTAATCTTTTTGGGAGTCGATTATTGTTAATCCAAAAACAAATATTAGATTTTAAATCTTAGAATATCTTTTGTAACTTTCTGCTGTCTTATCTAGCATAACTCCGAAAAATTAGATAAACTTCTCAGTAAGTACGAGAACTGACCTTCTAAACACGAGTCACTTTAAAAACACAAAACTTTTAAGACCTACTTTTATGTAATACGATTTACCTGTTAATCAAGCAAAATAGAAAAGCAAAGAAATAGACGGAAGGTTGGATTGTTATGGCAATTAGAACAGGGGTGATCTGAAACTGGTTGAGCTCCCGAATGATAAAGATTTTGGGGCCCTTTAAAAATGATTTTAGATATTAATGTGAGAAAAATAATGCATTATATTTTCCCTTCAGTCAAATATTTACTGACACTGTAATGACGGTGTTGTACTTGTAATTATTAATGTATATATTATGCACTTTTCATTTGTACTGTTATCTCTATCTGCGCGTCCCTCCTCATTGTTGGTACAGCGTCAAGTCTGAGAGTTCCTGTAACCTTGGTAGACACAACACAAATATCCATTCGTGTAGTTTTACGCTTGAGAACAAACTAGCAAATGATATGTGTGACATAAGTTAAGTATTGTGGTTTCTGTTTGAATATCACATGACAAGATGATGTCAGTAAATTCTTATTATTTTTAACATAAGTTAAGTACTGTGGTTTCTGTTTGAATGTCACATGACAAGATGATGTCAGTAAATTCTTATTTTTTTTAACATAAGTTAAGTATTGTGGTTTCTGTTTGAATGTCACATGACAAGATGATGTCAGTAACTTCTTATTATTTTTAACATAAGTTAAGTATTGTGGTTTCTGTTTGAATGTCACATGATAAGATGATGTCAATAAATTCTTATTATTTTTAACATAAGTTAAATATTGTGGTTTATGTTTGAATGTCACATGATGTCAGTAAATTCTTATTATATTTTTAAATTTTTGAACTTCATAAATCAGAATACCTTTTTCTGATAAATTGAAATTTATAAGTGATTAGATTCAAATATGTATTGTTAATCTAATTTCTTTCATGAAAATATACTCCTTGTCAAATATATAATTTTCAAAATTAAGATAATATCTGAGCAGTATTAATGAAAATTTCAAGTGCATTGAATCTTCAAATAATCCTTCACAGGCTAGTCGTTACAGTTAAATTTATATCGTAGTCTTAATATCCAGAGCGAATCCTTTTTTTTATCTCTTTATAAGCTGCTTGGTAGTTATGTTTTCAGTGTAACTGATCTATTTGCGTTACACATCACTCATGAATGACTTTATATACTTTCCATATTTACATGCAAAATCACAATTATGTAATTATTTATCAATTTAAATTGTCGTATACAATCATTTTCATATACATTATTAGTTATAGAGGGACGGTCTTCCGTTTGTGCAGACCTGAAATGGCCAGGTGGATTAAGGCGTTTAACTCGTTAGCTGAGGGTCGTGGGTTCGAATCCACGTCGCATCAAACATGCCCAATCTTTCAGCCATGGGGGCGTTATAATGTGACAGTCAATCCCAGTATTCGTCGGTGAATGAGTAGCTCAAGAGTTGGCGGTTGGTGGTGATGACTAGCTGCCTTCCCTCTAGTCTTACACTGCAAAATTAAGGACTGCTCGCGTAGATAGCCCTTGTGTAGCTTTGCGCGAAAACAAACAAACAAACCGTTTGTGCACCATTATTATGGTAACTGCATTGTCAATCTACTGACTATCGCCCAGTAGCCATTATACCGTAATGTGCTGTCATCTATAGGCCATTAAACTCAATACATTTTCTAAGTATTGAAAAATAAATAACAACCACAATAATTCAATCGAACTAACAGTTAGTAGTTACTTTTGTTGTAGCCAGGATTAATATATATACTTTCTGCAATATCTATTATATATATCAATACACACTCAGAGTTAAATATAATATAACAAAGTAAAATACATTTACTGTCTTAGACACACACCAACACTGGTAGCAGCTAATTGAAGAATTTGTATCGCTCTACATGATTCAATCCACCTTCTGGAGGTGGCATAATAGAAATGTATTTACAACCAAATATAGTGAATTATAAATTATTCCATCCAGATTTACAACAATACAAATTATATTCTGTGCTGAGAAAGAACACAGTCCCCTCACTTTATATGGGGAAGTCATAAACACTTAAGTGTACTAAACATTTTAGTTAATACAGCAGTGTTGGATCTACAAATCTTTCACCATCTGGCTGGACAGGATGAGCAATTCTCACAAAATATCAGACAAACAATTCACTGTTGAAAATGACCCAATACCTTGATAGCAAGGGTTCTAATCTTTTTCAGTTGAATTTTTGAACCATTAAAAATAATCTTTAGTTGTGCAAACTGTTTATGTTCAAGGTGTTACATTTACTGTCACCAACCATGTTAAATGTCTAATAATGTAGCAACTACTATCAATTCTCTTGCACATATTTTGACGTGAGATTCTCCTCAATAGTTCTGGAAGAAAGTCACAATCCAGAAGCTGTTCTATCATTGTAAAAATTGAGTTGTGATCACAATATGTAGTGCATAAATTTCATCATGAAATAAATAACTCTTGATTTCTTGAAAAGGAAGGAATATTATTTGTTTTCAGTCATTGATCTTGTAATGAGTGAGTTTTGCAAAGAGATCTGGTAATAGTCACACAACATAATACATACATAGATCGGTGAACATACATTGATAGCTCAGAAAGCAAGAATACCATATCCTTCCTGTCATCGACTCTTTAAACAGATGGGCATCCCTAATTGTCAGTCCAGCAGTTATTCCCAAGCATAGCAATCTAGAAGCTGATATTACCAGCAAAGATATCTAACATTGTTCCTTTAGATCCACTTCTTACTCATCTTTCATAGTCAGATAAGTACTTTCAGCATAACCCTTCTTATCAGGTGAGCTGAAATAATATAAATAGTGCTCTCATGGTCCTCCTATGCATCATTCCCAATCTCTGATTCTTCAACAAGCCAGTGAGCTAAAGTTTGATCAGTAAAATGTGATCACGGGCTGTAGATGTGTATATCCGCACTGTTAGCCACTGTCTATCAGATGTCAATGGACTAATGTGTCAGAGTATTGGAGCCAAACTGTTTCTATGGTGGTGGCATATACCGAAGCTTTGTGTAATCTCAGCACTGCAACTTACATTCCTTAACTATTGTATTTTAATATCTCCTCTGCCATGTAAAAAGATCTCCAGTTGTTGGCGTGAAAATGCTTGTGTGTTGATAAAACGAATATTAATCAATCCACATATTTTCACAGACCCTGCAATAAGTCTTTCCTAGAAGCAGGCTATACATCACACTTGCAGAAGAGCTGAATGCTTCTCGAACAAACAAGAGTAATTCAGCAAACAACTAATCAGTTTCTTTTGTGATGCACAGTGTGCCATCATGACCTATTGAAATATTCATCTTAGTCAGTATGGCAAGGAATAACAATTTCAATAAGCAACCACTTAATGGTTTGTATTACCTGTTACCAAGTGGCTGGGGGTGGTAAAGTATTGTGTGTATCTTTACCGCATATTTCACAATTCAGAGAATAGTTTATAATTTAAGTTAACTCACTGGAATGTGTCGATATTTTCAGAAGTATCAAATTAGGATACCTTCTGTTTCTTAAACACATGAGCTACAAGCTGTGTTGAATTATAGACCAATGGATAAAAACTGACATACTGTGAAGGTACAAATAATGACCAGTTCACACCAGTTACTTCGTTTCGTCCTAAGGAGAGGACAAAAATATCAATAAACGACCTATTTACTTCGTGCTTTCTGTTGGTTTGTCCTTGGTGGAGGTCCACGCGAAATATTCACTTGAATAAGTTTGGTTTGGTTTGTTTTGAATTTCGCGAAAAGCTATACGAGGGCTATCTGCGCTAGCCGCCCCTAATTTAGCAGTGTAAGACTAGAGGGAAGGTAGCTAGTTATCACCACCAACCGCCAACTCTTGGGCTACTTTTCGTGGGATTCACCGTCACATTATAACGCCCTCACGGCTGAAATGGCGAGCATGTCTGGTGTGACGGAGATTCAAACCCGCGACCCTCGGATTACGAGTCGAGTGCCTTAACCACCTGGCCATACCGGGCCACACTTGAATAGAGTAGTCTGTTTGAGACTCAGAATTTATCCTTTCTTGTAAACTATTGGAAGTCATGACTTCAGACATCACTGCCACAAAAACTGCTTCTATTAAAGTAACAATCTCTCACGCTCAAGTGCGTAGTAGTACCTCATTATCTCATTAGTAACCTTTCAATGAGAATGTCTTTTATGATGTTTTCTTAATCCACCCAAACCACAGCAGAATGTAGTTTCTCATGAAACCAATGTACATTGTCTGTAGAAGCACCAAATTCTCAGAAAAATCCTTCTTTCAAGCTCGAAACTTAGCTTAGCGGATAACTTCTCAGCTTCAGTTGTATCCAAATCCCGTTCTTTTGCCATCTTTAAGTACATGATAGCATCAAAAGCTAGAGTAATCAAACTCGAGATCACCATTGCATTGCTTCTTTCCAAGTAAATTTATTCTTGGAAATGACCTGCCTGTAACACCTCAAAAACATTCAAAGTACTTTTTGGTGTAATATGTTTTGCCTCTATCACACCTGTCTTTGACTTGGCATAATTATCTTACTCGCAGATCTCAGTCAACACCAGGCTGAAATATTTTAAGAAGAAGGTGTGATGGAGTGGGCTGATTCAAGGACCTACAATCAGATAAGCATAAGTCTATGCCTTTGGGTTATAGAATGGCAAGTTTCCAGAGTTTATTTCTTCACCTACTCTGAAAACATATTCCATTCCAAGGTTATTTATGACCATCGTTGCCCTAACACTATATCTCCTGTCAAAAAGAGGCTTTCCATTACCCCATTACCTCACCTGATGGCAAGCAGCTTCAATTGTCGGATGCTGTCCACCAGTAGCACTTCATGTCTCCCTCGGCAAGTCATATTTGGGCTTAGACGTGTTACATTGAAAGGTTTGGTTTGTAAAATTATTTGAATGTCTTGTTTTGTGGGAATAAACATTTATTTTATGTTGATATTCATAGTGTTCTGTTAATAGGGCTCTTAATAATTTGTATAAAGTTCTGTTACTGATCAGGATGTGACAGGAGGAATGGATTACTGACAATCGTAACAAATATGGCATAACCATTGACTTCTACAATCAAACTATATTATATTTTTAGATTAAGAATCAACATTTCTCTATATACAACCCAAAATATATCTGCTCTACCACTAGTAAGTTTACGCTGCTTGGATGGCCTAAGAGACTGATCAGTAACAACACTTCATCCATACCATTTGAATATCACTTAGACTCAATAACCCAACGAAAAGATGAAGACAAACTAGCGTTACAACAGTTATAGAAGTGACAAACTCCAGGGCCACGTTTCCAAAAATCAATAATGACATTGTCAATTCAACTCAGAAACGTAGGCGAAGTATTAAAATACAGGAACGAGTGGTAATATAAAATTATACGTAAATATCTAGTATGTGAAACATAATGTTTCCTTTCCTTTTGGTTTAGACGAGTGAACATTTCTGTTACAATACAGATTAGTTGTGGAATGTGATTGACCTGTTTACCTATTTTAATGGGACACTCTTCTCTCTTTTCCTGTCAGTCAAAGGTTTCCTACCAAAGAGACTGTTCTAAAATCTTGTAAATTAATACAACATGCAATTTCTGCGAAGGTTTCGGCCATGTGGTGAGGTTATCATATCCAAAGTACATATACTCTCCACTTTCATTCGTCACATTTCCCAATTTCGTCGAAGTAAATTAAAACACGTCTTAGGGAGAGATGGTGTTTCTATAATATATATATAGTCCTTTAATGCTCTCAAATTCAATCAGGGTTATTCTAGACCTATGATACATCAATTATTTCTTCAAGTGAATTGTTCCTATTTATAGGATAGAAGGATAGCGCCACATGGTGTACCTGTAAACTTGTTACTTTAAGTATTTTTGTATTTAATAAAAATTAGTTTTCATTTTCGTTCACTTGTGTTTAGTCTCTCTCTTCAGACTCATAGTTCGAAATTCAGATGAAATTCGCATTACACATGCTTCCATTTCTTAGTCTTGTAATTACTGTTCTTACCTGAGATTATCACAAGTATATCTTGGGATAGTAACATATCACAATAAGACCAAAGAGGGATTAACTTGAAATTAATAGGTTTACGGATAGGAGTATACAATAATGATGTATAGTTTTGCATTAACTTTCAATTTACTGTAATATAGAAAGGCATCCTATGTTTGCTAATCCCTTAGTTAACATGTAAATTTTTCGAAATTTCTGTTTCCTATCAGTCTGATTTGACACAGTCACCCAAGTAAACAATGTAATTTCACTTTACTTCAGTTGCACAATGGACTACAGCCATTAATTTATTATTGAATACGCTCTTTTGGAGGAAGAATAGCATTACTAGTGATATCAGGAAATAGACAGTTGTCTTTGCTGATGATGACTCGTTTAATGGTCTGGGGCTTTTTTTCTTCTATGTTCAAATATGAGTGTTTGAAGTTACACGAACTCGGTGAGTAATGTGAACAGCCTGACTTTGTTTATGCTATTGTATTTTGGTGTTTAAAGCTGTTGTTGTTTTGAAGTAAGCACAAAACTACGCAAAGAACCATCTGTGCTCTACTCACCACAGGTATCGAAACCCATTTTTAGCGTTGTAAGTCCGCAGGCATGCTGCTGTGCCACTGGGGCGTTGTATTTAAAGCTACGTTCTACTATGTCACACGGAGACTGTTTATAGTTTTGAAAATTTTAAAATTATGTAAGACTGTTTTGCATTATCTACCTTTGATTTAACTTTGAAGAGTTGTAAAGTTACTCATACTTTTTGACTTAGAGTATATTTCAGCCACTTGTTTTACTTTGAGAGTTTGTTTTTTTTTAATTTCGCGCAAAGCTACACGAGGTCAATCTGCGCTAGCCGTCCCTAATTTAGTAGTGTAAGACTAGAAGGAAGCAGCTAGTCATCACCAACCACTCCCAACTCTTGGGCTATTCTTTTACCAACGAATAATGGGATTAACCATCACATAATAACGCTTCTAATTCATTCACAAAGGAAGTATTTCTCCAGATTATTTGTTTAAATGTTTTTTGTTTTTAAATATAAAGACCACATTTCACTAATTATCTCCTAACCTTGCCTATTCTTAATCTTTAGACCTAGTAACATCTCACTTCACAATTATCTTCCAAAGCTTAATCTAATTTTTAGTGGCAAAATTATTTTGATATTGGTCTTTCTCTTGCATCATCGTTTATCTTCAATGAATACTTTTATATTCCGAACTACTATTTATTATTAAATACGCTTCTTCATTAGTTTCTTTCAGTAAAGACCATATTAATCAAGTTTTTAACCATATTAAAAACCTTTCACGCTGTAATTGTTTAAATAAAATGAAGCATTGTGTCCATTTGGAATGCTTAAGCAAAAAACTGTGCACATGAGTAAAAAACATAATTAAATACACTTTACTAAGGTTGATTTAATAAAAGCAAATACGAAGTTCGTTGAAATTTTATACAGTTATAATATCATGTTGTAGAACATATGAACTGTTTCGTTAAGACTTCTTTATTATGTTCTTTATTAGCAACCAAATGTAGATGTTTGTTTTTGAATTTCGCGCAAAGCTACTCGAGAGCTATCTGCGCTAGCCGTCCCTAATTTAGCAGTGTAAGACTACAGAGAAGGCGGCTAGTCATCACCACCCACCGCCAACTCTCGATTGACCATTACATTATAATGCCCCCACGCTGAAAGGGCGAGCATGTTTAATGTGACGGGGATTCGAACCTGCGACCATCAGATGACGAGTCGAACGCCTTAACTCACCTGGGCATGCCGGGCCTTACTTTGAGAGATTTGCATAATTAACTTAAAAGGGCTTTTTTCCCTATTAATTTAATTTTTAGCGCAGATAGCCCTCGTGTAGCTTTACACAAAAATTAAAAACAAACCAAACAACTTTTATTCTTTTATTTGTATCTAATGGGGTTGAGATAAACCTGAACTGATGGAAAAGAACGAATGAAGTTTTAGTGTAACATTCTCTCCTACAAATTTCACATACCCGCAACAAACATTTACTCTTGTGTGTTGTTTATGCACTGCGTTTGTATTTCACTGTTTGTAGCTAATGAAGTTCGTTATGTACATATTGTATACTGACTCTTTCTAACAACAAACTCAGTCTGAGTTCAGAGACACGAACCTACTCTTCGCAACTCAATAATCATCAAACTTCCTGTTTTAGAGAATTTTGCATGTTTCGATAATACATTTTAAGAAATATTGTGATTAAGTAATATCTCCAATAGAAACATCACACTTCAAACACATCGTACAAACTGAACTTACTGTAAGTGCCAACTTCTATTTAAACTAGCCACCTCAATGAACTGTCAAACAAAATAATTAACGCAGTGTAGCTCTGAATCACAGGTATGCTCATAAATTTTAATTACATAAAGTTTGAAACCACTTTAATCCTTAGATTAAGGCTGACGATACAAATGTAACTATGATGCTGGGAACACTGACGAGTCATTAATAATAGGGTGCTTGTCGTCAATGTAGTGAAAGTCAGTGTATCCGCGAATAGAATAGTTTTAACTATTTTTTAATAGCATAAGTGTATGGACTGTAAATAATGAGAAACATTGTAATACTTTGTGTATTCAGTTGAAGGTGACAAGTTCATTATTTATAATACAGCCTTAACAAATCATTACTAGGCTCTTTTAAAATGTATTTGCTTACATTTAGAGTTCATTAAAAAAGAAAGTAATATGATGTCATACCTAAATTTATTTAGTTAAAGCGCGCACGCTGTGATAATTAAGGCTCTTGCGAGAGGTTACGTTTGTGACGTCATCCCTACAGATGCACCCAAGAATCACGTGACTACGTTTTGAACTACGGCAGTATAGCGAGCGAGGGTTCGACAGTCGATTCTGGGTGACGTGCGGAGTTGTTTGGGAGTATTTTCGTCCAAAACAAGCTGTTTTCTGGAAAGTAAATTTCACAAATTGTTTTGAAAATGGCAGAAAATAGAGCACTTAAATCAGGATTTGCAGCTGAAGCTCACAACAAAGTAAGTAGATCGTTAACTTGTACTGCTAAAGTAATAAAAATTCAATCGTCTGTAATAATTAAGGTTTTCTGCATTAGCGTTAATTACCCAATATACCGGCGCTTTATTCTGGTTAGAAGTTTCAGTCACGATAGATGGTGTTGTCTGTTACAGTATGCGTTATTACATTTGAGTCGGATTGTGTAAAGACAGAAGTGCACAATTATTATTACTCCAGATATATAAATTCCACAGCGAAACGGTTTATGTGTATCAAGAAAATAGCGAGTTTCAAATTTACTCGTTAAAATTATAATTCGGTTTATTTCTCAATTTTCGAGATGTTTAAGATTTTACAATTGAAAATATCTATTGATTTATTTCCTTTATCCAATCCCAATACGTAGCGAGTATTATGTTTGACACTGAACAAAAATATAAAATTTAAGATACTGCTGTGCTACTCTGAACATGTGTTTTTGTATTTATGTAGAGAGATACATGCGTTGCACTTGAAAATGTATATACAGAAATTAAGATAGTATTAAATAACAGCCATAAATGGGCGTCGTTTATATTCGACTATCAATATGGCATAAATCATTGGGTTGTATGATACATTTAAGCTGTTGGAATTTTCAGAAAAACAAATACTTTATTAAAAGTTTGAGAGAGAGAAAAAAAACAACAGATTTTGCACAGACTAGAATGGAGCGTTTAGTGTGTCTGTTGAAACAGGTAGAGAATATGACTTCCCCAAATACCAAGTCAAAAACTATCAGCGCTTTCTTTAATCAGAATTAGACAGACAAACGAAAGCTATAGTTGCATCAAGAACCAGACAGATATCAACTGTTACTACCTTGATCACGGAATTCAAAACCTGCCTATTAAATGCTGTCATTTTATCAAAAATACAAACAAAATCGGAACTTAGCAACAACAAAATATTACTCCTCAAAGCTAGAAACTAAAAAACAGTAAATCCTATTTTTGTTCTTTCCAAAATCCGAAACTGAAAGACAAATATTACAAAAGATTTGGTTGTAGATTTCATGATGATTCAAAAACGTCTTACCTGATCACAAAATTTCAAAAACAAAAATTAATACTTTTTATATAAACGTAGTGCATAAATATTGTAGTGAAATTCGCTATGAAACTGTAAAACGTTGAGTCAGATTCGTCGTTAATTGGATATTGCACTGAGTTTTTCACTTTTTTTTTATTTACAAATGTTTAAGTATTCAACAACTGTATTTGTACTGTATTTTCCGCTTACCAGTTACTTATTTTCGGTGGACTCAGCAGATAGCTCGATGTAGCTTTGCTATAAGAAAACACACACATACTCGTGTTTCATACTTTCTGATGTAATATACAAATATTGCATGTATATCTCATTTCATTTTTAAAACTTTTTATTAATATAAAACGTAATTACATTAGCCACACAAAATGTACATGTTATTGTCATTCATTTCGTTAAATAAGTTGCACTAAATGTTCACGCACTCGAACGACATTTCTGTAAGTAAACTATTCAAAGTGTTCTTGTTATGGAAAATTTCCCTGTCTGAACCACATCAAATTGTCATGTTTTTGTTATGAAACATTTCACTAAATGTACCACGTGTTCATGTTCTTGTAAAAAATGAACCACACTGAATGTTCTTATCATGTGGCATGTCGCTAAAATTTCATATTTTTGTCCTTTAACACTTACCTGACCACACCCATTAATTAATCCGCCTGCTTTTCTAACTCGGTGATAAGTAAAACAAATATTCAAGTTCATGTTACGAACCATTTTGCTAAAGAAAAACAAACATTCCAAACTTTGTATTCGAAACCTAAAATGTATAGTACATTGGTTTTCACAGTTTATAAATGTAATTAGATACAAGTACGTTCTCAAATAATGTTCAGCATATACTATTACTGTCTCATTGACATGATCGTCACAAGTGAACAGAATTCATATAACGCTTCTCCTATTCAAGTCCACCAGCACCAGTTATAAAATAAGTGACAGTGTACGTGTGTTATTCTGAAAAGCATCTTTCAGTTAGGTGAGGGCTTTATAGAGCTGTGAAAACCATCGGGGCGGGGGGTGGACTGCTTAACAACAAGCTTTAGGCCTACAGAGACTTTGTTAGTGTCGTCTTCCGCGCCATCTGGTATGTATCTATCTCAACGTTTTTCAAAAAGCGCAAAACTAACTACTTCATGTAAATTGATATTATAATTTTTAAATACGAATATAGTAGTTTTAATTGTCGTACTGAAGCGATCTATATAATTATCCCAATTCATTCACAAAGGAAGTATTTCTCCAGATTACTTGTTTAAATGTTTATTGTTTTTAAATATAAATACCACATTTCACTAATTATCTCCTAACCTTGCCTATTCTTAATCTTTAGATCTAGTAACATCTCACTTCACAATTATCTTCCAAAGCTTAATCTAATTTTTAGTGGCAAAATTATTTTGATATTGGTCTTTCTCTTGCATCATCGTTTATCTTCAATGAATATTTTTATATTCCGAACTACTATTTATTATTAAATACGCTTCTTCATTAGTTTCTTTCAGTAAAGACCATATTAATCAAGTTTTTAACCATATAAAAACCTTTCACGCTGTAATTGTTTAAATAAAATGAAGCATTGTGTCCATTTGGAATGCTTAAGCAAAAAACTGTGCACATGAGTAAAAAACATCATTAAATACACTTTACTAAGGTTGATTTAATAAAGGCAAATACGAAGTGTTCGTTTTAATTTTATACAGTTATCATGTTGTAGAACATATGAACTGTTTCGTTAAGACTTCTTTATGTTCTTTATTAGCAGCAAAATGTAGATGTTTGTTTTTGAATTTCGCGCAAAGCTACTCGAGGGCTATCTGCGATAGCCGTCCCTAATTTAGCAGTGTAAGACTAGAGCGAAGGCGGCTAGTCATCACCAACCACCGCCAACTCTCGGGCTACTCTTTTACCAACGAATAGTGGGATTGACCGTTAAATTATAACGCCCCACGGCTGAAAGGACGAGCATGTTTGATGCTACGGGAATTCGAACTCGACCAAATATAGAATAGTTTATAGAAGTTTGTAAAAAGTATTAAAACACAGCGAGATTTAATCCATGTGGCACAATGTAATACCATACTTCTCTCGGTGACCGCTTTGTCCAATACAAAAAAGAGAGCCTTACCATAACAACAGTGTAGAAGAGGTTTCGCATTACTGTCTATAACATTCCCTGTGTAACAGAGTAACACACTCTGTTGCGCATCTTCAGATAACCATTAACATGACGGCTGGCAAACCCCACTGCTTCTGTTACACATTATGGAAGCTTACAGCGTCGTATTACATTTCTATCACTTTATATTCTCAAAATGTTTTCACTGATCTTGACGAGAGTTCTTCGACTTATAAGGCAAGTAAAACGAATATGGTTGAAAGATTTTTTCCTCAAGCAAACACTGCAGGCTTTGCGGCCCTCGCTCCCTCTTGTAATAAGACGGGGGAGATAAAACGTGCGTTAAATATCACAATTTTAAGAGTGTTATGATAACTCTCCAAAAACTTTAGAGATGCTTTATATGCACCATCATTTTAAACTTCTTGGTATTTGATATTTTTTTTAATGAATGGCATAATATTGGTGTTGGTTCCGTTTCTTTTGTGCATACCTTTTTTCGGAGCTTGAAGAAACCGATGCCACCCGTAGTAAAGAGGTGGTCATCGACAGGTCAAGACGTAGTAATCAGGCATTCAGTTGACAATAAACTTTATTCTGAGAATACTGTAGTGTCAGTTAAAAATAGTGTAATGGAACTACTGGAGGTCCTTTCGTTGCTGGCCCGGTATGGTCAGGTGGTTGAGGCACTCGACTCGTAATCCGAGGGTCGTGGGTTCGAATCCCAGTCACACAAAATATTCTCGCCATTTCAGTCGTGGGGGCGTTAGAATGTTCCAGTCAATCCCTCTATTCGTTGGTAAAAGAGTAGCCTAAGAGTTGGCGGTGGGTAGTCTTATACTGCTAAATTAAGAACGGCTAGCGCAGATGGACCTCGTGTAGTTTCGCGCGAAATTCAAAACAAACTTTTATTTACTGTGGCCCCTACCATGTATGTGAGTAATATGTCAATGTCGGACCTACATTAAGGTTTAATCACAATTTGCTGACGATGTAGCAGTCTTAAAAAGTGGCCCCAGTCCTGAATAATATAGAAGAATACTGCCAGAAATATAGAATAAAAATAAATATTCCGAAAACCCAAGTAATATTATACAGCACATTAAATAAACTGAAAAAAGATCCACCCAAGTTATACATGAATGGATCACCTTTAGGGACTGCTACTTCTGCAAAATTTCTAACTTATAATACCAAATTAACGTAGATACAGCATACAAACAATATCCTGATTAGAATCTGGAAAAGAGCAAATTATGCAAGAAGTCTTTCAAGTAAAAGTCAAGGAACATCACCTGATAATATAATAATCTACAAAACATACATTAGACCTATAAAAAAAATACGCTTGTCCTGCCTGGATAAACATAACACAAAAACAATTACAGAAACTACAAAAAATACATAATTCAATATTAACTTCAGACTATAAAGCACCACGTAGTACTTCATCCACATTCATGCACAAGTATACAAACATAGAGAAAGACTCTCGCATAATGCACTAAACTATTTTAATAAGAATTGGCATAAAAATGTTTTAATGTGTGATCTCGACAGATACTACGTACATGATGAACATAGTTCTATGTACCTCTCTCCTATGAATATATTTAAGAAATATAAATCAAACTGGCCACCACGCACTAGACGCTTAAAACTAGTATTTTATTTTTATTTTTCCGATAAATATATATATGGGAAAAGGGGGAAATTAGAATATGCATATAAAATAAAATTGAAAAAAATATAATAAAAGAGGGAAAAATTAGATAAAGGAAAAAACAAAAGGGCAAATCAAGACAATACATGGACATTGCCCAATAGCATTACAACAATAGTAGCCGACATGAAAGCTAGGGATGGAGGAAGAGGTATTGTGCACCTGACCCTCCTGGGAATTTAAAAATTCAACATACCCAAATACCCACAAAGAAGAAGCGAATGTGGTCTCTAACACCTGCTATTCTCTTGATCTTCATACTTTCATCAAACATACGTGTTCTTTCAATAGCTGGGGGCATTATAATGTATCGAAACAGTCGCTAGCTGGGGGCATTATAATGTATCGAAACAGTCGCTAGCTGGGGGCATTATAATGTATCGAAACAGTCGCTAGCTGGGGCATTATAATGTATCGAAACAGTCGCTAGCTGGGGCATTATAATGTATCGAAACAGTCGCTAGCTGGGGGCATTATAATGTATCGAAACAGTCGCTAGCTGGGGCATTATAATGTATCGAAACAGTCGCTAGCTGGGGCATTATAATGTATCGAAACAGTCGCTAGCTGGGGGCATTATAATGTATCGAAACAGTCGCTAGCTGGGGGCATTATAATGTATCGAAACAGTCGCTAGCTGGGGGCATTATAATGTATCGAAACAGTCGCTAGCTGGGGGCATTATAATGTATCGAAACAGTCGCTAGCTGGGGGCATTATAATGTATCGAAACAGTCGCTAGCTGGGGGCATTATAATGTATCGAAACAGTCGCTAGCTGGGGCATTATAATGTATCGAAACAGTCGCTAGCTGGGGGCATTATAATGTATCGAAACAGTCGCTAGCTGGGGGCATTATAATGTATCGAAACAGTCGCATCTTCTTTTCTCTGGTAGTGTTCGGTGTTGACTAGCTGCCTTTCATTCGTTGTATTACTTCTAACTCAGACAACTAACTCAAAGAGCCCTCGGTAGCTTTGAATAAATCAAAACATACTTCTATCATCATTCTGTATGTTCTGTTCATGTTTCTTTCCATTTAACTCACTGAGACCTTACCATAAATTGTGACCATTTATTTACATGTTAGAAATCTCTTACCAAGTCATCCAGTGGCACACCATAAGTATGAAGGCTTAGTACGTCAAAAACTGCGATTTTGATACCAGTAATGGGCATAACACAGATAGTCCCTTATATAGCTGTGTGTTTAACTACAAACTCTGAACTCGTACAAATACAGTATTTATTTTATTTAACATATCATCAGTTCCGGATAAGTAACGCATAATACTGTACACTAAAATGATGTTTTTTTAATGAAATAATAACCCAATAAATCAAACTTGCACTGTAACTCATAGTATCAATAAGTTTCTTCTTAGTAGTTTCACATTTGTACTTTCATTGATGTTCAAATACCTGTGGACTGGTTGCGTTGCAATTTAGCAACATTTCAATGAGTGGTGGTACAGAAAAACACATTTTAATGATTGTATAACCATCGTTCAAAATTAATTTTTAAAACGAATTATTTTAAATTGGCAAAATTAATCCCTTCTTGAGAAAGTTTATTGGTTTTGTAGGTACAAAAAATAGTGTTGGAAAAAGTGGTTTATTTTATTTTATTACTGAGTTTTAGTCCTAGTAATAATAATAATCGCAATTCCTTAAATTTCATTTTACTTGCATTTTTCGCGGTTCCTGGATTCGTGCGCTTGACCTAATGGAAATGTCCAGCCTCAATAATTTTTAAACCTTTAGAAAGAACAGTGCAATTTAATGCTAACACTGACGAACCAATTGAAAACCTGTATTTTGCCAACTTCCGTAAGGCGTCGTGACTTCTCTAACATCCCAAAAAGATTTAAAATACACGCGCGCGCGCGCACATTCACGCACAAACATACAAAGATGCACTGATAGCCAAAGAGTTAAGTCAATGAACATAAAGAAAAAATATGCAATTTGCATTGTTAGACTCAACCAGTTATTTGAGTAGAGCTTCGAAAGATGAAAATAAGAAAAGGGAAAATAAAAAAAAACTTTTAGCATTTATTAGGGAACATGTGAACACTGAAATTAGCCTAAATACTAGCTGGTCAAACGTTTAAGACCATACCGAAAAGAAGTCCTAAACAGGGTAGGAAATGCCCAACAAGAGGTCTCAGTAGTGAGTTGCACGACCGTCATTGCGAATAATTTCAAACATTCGCTTTGGCATGGTCGATGTAAGCGCTTGCAGAAGGCTGGCTGGAATGTTATTCCAAGTGGTGAAGATGGCTCCGCGAAGATCATGCACTGTTTGGAATTGACGTCCATTTCTATAGACTTCCCTTGCTATCCACCCCCAAACATTTTCAATAGGGTTCAGTTCGGGCGAACACGCTGGATGGTCCAAAAGAATCACGTTATTCGCCATGAAAAAGTCCTTTGTCCTGCGGGCATTGTGGATTGCAGCGTTGTCCTGCTGAAATATCCAGTCATTTCCACACAAGCGAGGGCCTTCAATCAATAAGGATGCTCTCTCCAACATGCCAACATAGCCAGCTGCTGTTTGACGCCCCTGTATAACTTGAAGCTCCATTGTTCCATGGAAGGAGAAAGCACCCCAAATCATGATGGAACCTCCTCCACTGTGTCGTGTGGAAAATGTCTCCTGTGGGATATCCTTATCGTGCCGGTAAAGTTGAAAGCCATCTAGACCATCCAGATTAAATTTTTTTCTCATCAGAGAATAAAACCTTCATCCACTTTTCTACGTCCCGTATTTGGTGCTTCTCAGTAAAGTGTAACCGAGCTGTTTCGTGGCGTTTGAAGACGTTTACGGTTTTTAAAGCATTTCTCTCGTAGATGCCGTCTTATTATTCTTGAGCTGCATTCTGTGTCCGTAACAGCCTTAATCTGGTTCAACGATCGCCTGATGACTTGCTGGACAACCCGTCGTATCCTTCTGCTCAAAGCCGGCGAAATTTTCTTGGGCCAACCACTTGAAATTCTCGTTTTTTATCCTTCATGGTCTTTTAAGACATTTGCAACAGCAGTTTTACTACGCCCAATCTCACCAGCGATGGCACGTTGAGAGAGAACTTGCTTTTGCAGCTTGACAATTCTGCTGTATTCGCTGGTCGGCTTTAGTTTACAGAAGATGCTCCAAACTCAGTATGCACAAAAATAATTTGATACTTTAACTCAAAATTGTTAAATGAACAGTATTTATTACAGTAATTACCCAAGTAATTTCCTATATAACTAAAATAATTACTTAAACACTCAAGAAAATTCTAAACCTTACGCCACACTCGTGTCGTGAAGTGAAACTCCATTTAGCCAAACTCAGTATAAAAATATAAATGTGCAATGATTTAAATTAAAACTATCTTATGCACAGATGGGACACAGTATCCGTTGCTACATTCCCGTTTATTTGGCACAAGCGAATGAGAATAGGGATACATTCCTCTTGCATAGAATGTTCGTCTATCGCAGGTTAACCCTTAGCTCATAGCTAGTACCCGTCGTATAGGTGAGTAGATTGGAATAAGTGGGGTTAAGTGTCTTTCCTTATGTCAGCTTTGAACTAGTAGTCAGATGACTGCTAGTTCAAATCGGGAAGCCACGCTGTCCCATAGCACCTATAAGCAATTATACAGCCTAACTAGTTCTCTCTTGGGTTATCTACAACTTCTATTTGGACAGAATTATCTTTCCAGAATACTAGGTGTTACGTATTACATTTTTTATATGACCGGTAATTTCAATTTGAACTTAAATGTTAAATGAATATCGAAATGTATTAAATTTATATTTGTCGACAGGATTGATACACACAATTTGCTCTCAACATAAATACATACAAACAACAATACAATTTATAGTAACGGTTATTACAAATGATAATTTATAGAAAAAGTTTTTACATGCTTGCAAACAATACTGAGTCTTCTATCGGATCTTGAACCGAATCTTTTATCGACGTTTCACTAAGAGCGAATTCTATATTGTCACACAGGTAAACTTCTCTTAACGGCTAACCAGCTGCTTCAGTGAGAACACGCAAGTTTTTCCACTTCCGAAATTATACTTAAAAATATTGACGTTCGAAATTAATTCACTGAAGTTGAACGGTTTGTAATGTTCGAAATTTATAAGCGTTCCTGGTCAAATATTTGTAGTTTTCCGAATAATAAGCGTATATTACAGTTATAGCTTCCAAGGTTTATAGCATACTAACTGTGAAGTACCAAAAATATTAAAACTATTTGTGTGTTGTGATTTGTAAACTAGTATCATACCTATATCGTACACAGGTAGATTCTTATGCTCAAAAATGTTCTACAAATTTAGATAACAGTAGGACTTCAGGGATATACATTTAAAAATAGTTACATTTCTAAATACATGTTAAACAAATGTAGATATTAAAAATATACATATAATAGAAAATCCGTTACATACGCTTTATTAAAGATATTTATTATAATAATAACACCAGGAACTCATCTTAGTAACAGATATTTCCAACGAGCACTCTATTATTTATATTCCAGAAGAAAACAGATATTTTAAATGTAGAAATAAGAAAAAAATTCACAAAAATTCGCATGCTGTCCCGCAACAAATCGAATAAAACAGAAACGCAGGTCACTGGAAAAAAATCATGGTTTATAGGCAATTTTCTAACCTTGCAGGCAGATGATAGTACTGTATATGTAGGGATGGCTCGGATTGTTAGTGGAAGTGGTATTTTAAATCTCTTCAATAGATCATTAGAACTTTACAATACCACAGTGTTTTATGTTATAACTATCTGTGTAATGAATAAGTGTAGTTATGAAAATGTCTGTAAATATCATAGCAAAAAATTTGAATTTATTGTTCTTTCTTCTTCTGTTTTTATTACACGATAAATCAAAACCAAAACAATGGTGTGAACAAACTGTGCTGAGATGACAGTTTCAAACGGAGTATCCGCTTTTATAAGTATTAGTAGCTAGCAGAAACACCGCTCTACGGGCGACTGTTTGTGCTAGTAATTATTAATCATAGATCATACCTCATTGAAAAAACTTTAGAAAAATAAATCTTCCCCACCCAAATATTTTCTGAGAAATACTACAAGGAAGAAGTATTCAGATTGTGCCGATATAAACTGTAAAATTTACACTTTAAAATTAACTCTTTTTTTGAAAAAAACGTTTAAGATCTCCATTTTCAACACTTTGTTTATAAATTACATCAATAAAGAATTGTTCTGTGATAGATATTAAGTTTCACATACCTTTTATGTTTTTCTAATTGTCTGAATCTTGAATACCGAAAGTGGGAAATTTTTATGGATTTTTTGTTTATAGTGCAATTCAACAGGTGGTATCAAATTGTATTTATTTCAGTCACACATATAGATACGTATATACGCGCTACGTTTATTGTAGTAAGACTAGTAGCTCTTTCTAAATCAAAAAAATTCTGGTGTTATTACCCATTGAAGCCATATTTCTTACGAAAATTTGGTGTTACTTATATAGCACTTCTGTACAAAGTAAAATGGGAATAACCAGCCAATAATAGATGAACAGTAAATATTACAGTTGAGGCCTCATTTTGTCTAGAACTTAATTATAAATGTAATTCTTCTGTATCAGTTAAAACACTGCATTAAAAAAAAAACTAAGGATGGCAAGTATCAGTCCTTCAGAAGAAACTCAAGACAGTAGGGATGGCATTTGAATCATCCTTACGTAATAGTATAGGCTAGAATTAACATATAGCAATATATGTAGCAATCACAACTGAGTTTTCTCGTATGTTGTTATGTAGGGATGATGCACGTGCCGTTTCTGCTATCTTGTTTGTATTGTTTTTGAAGGATTGATACTGGTCTTTTTTTTTTTTTTTTTGAAATTCTTTACTTGCTTGTGCCCCTGAAAACTGTCGATGAAAGCATAACATAACTGATACACGATACACATTTTTATCGTAATAATTATCGGCTGCGTTTTCATATCAGAAATTGTTTGGTGACTTAGGACTGATACACGTAGAAATATTAAAATAGATGTACAGTAGTTGCTAAATGAAATGCTGAGCAGTTTGAACTACAGATCATTATAAGAATAAAGTTGGAGAGGATATAATTGTACGTTATAGTAAATCTTTCACAATATTGTTTTAATTACATGTATTCAGCTTTAATTCACGTCAACTAGTATTTCTCAATTAATATAAATTGATTTTTGTAAACATGTCTATTTTTATTGGATGATGTTTACACTCATTGTCATTCAGTGCAATAAATATGTCTGAAAGTGCAAAAATGTTACTTAGAACATATGACCTTGATCGTTTATGTATCTGCAAGATTACCTCTTACCCTTTTCGCAAAAGCAAATAAGTTGAGAGATCTTTATCTATTCGTATAAAACATAACTATTCCTCCTCTGGATTAATTCTAATATACCTCTTCTGAACTCTTTTCCATTAATTGAATATCCCTTTCTTCAGATAGAAGCCAAAACTGCACACATTATTTCAAGTGAGGCTTAACTAGGGATTTTTATAGAAATAATTATTGCTTTGACTCGATCAACATGTATATTTTGTTTGGTTTGCTTGGAATTTTGCGCAAAACTACACGAGGACTATCTGCGCTAGTCGTCCCTTATTTAGCAGTGTTAGACTAGAGGGAAGGCAGCTAGTCATCACCACCCACTGCCAACTCTAGGATTATATTACCAACGAATAGTGGGACTGACCGTTACTTTATAACGTCTCCACGGATGAAAGGGCGAGCATGTTTAGTGTGACGGGAATTCGAACCCATGACCCCCCCCCCCCAGATTACGAGTCGAGTTCCTTATCCCCCTGGCCATGTCGGGCCCATGTATATAGTTCTGTTGGTTTTAATACTGCCAACAGAGTACTGTTCAATAATTTATTTGACTTATTTACCATTATGCTAAGAACCTTTTTTGTTTACATTGAGATGTTTCCCATTTTTATTAAAGGTGTAGTCGAAATCGTAACCATAATTCATTATCTTTAAGTTGATTTAATTAAAGGTATTTTACCAAATGTATGTCCAACTTATCAATCGACTTAAGTCAATAAAACTAGAAATATCAAGCATTTTAATGTTATCCGCAAACTTCATTGCTTAATGCCAGATATTATAAGAGACAAAATTCTTCACAGTAGATGTCTGACTTAGTGACAATAAATTTCAACAATAAACGAAAAGCACACAATACAATTGTTTTAAAATAATATACAGTTACGACAGAAGATGTTCGTACCCCTACGTTGTGAGTAACACACATCTACATAAATTTTTATGTAAATTGAATGACAAATAACCAAACATAGGAGGAGCAGAAAGTGTTCGTGCGTCGGCTTTAATGGTCACTTGCGTAGCCTTTTAGATGAATTACTTAGCGCAACCTCTCCTCATAGCCCTCCATGATCGTTTGACAGTACTCGACTGGTATTTTCTTCCATTCTGCTTTACAGAAGGCCTCCAACTCTTGCACGTTTTTCGGATGACGCTGATGAATCCTGGTCTTCAACTCGTACCAAACGTTTTCAATTGGGTTGAGATCAGGTGACGGCGATGGCCACTCCAGAACGCTTATATGGTTCCTCTGCAACCAGGATTGCACATATTTCGATGTGTGCTTAGGGTCATTGTCATGCTAGAAGATCTAACGACGCCCAAGCCGCAAGTTTCGAGCATCATTCTTGATACAAGTCCCTAATATATCAAAGTACTCTTCTTTTTTCATGATTCCGTTTAACGCGCTGAAGGCTGCCTACACAAGAAGAGCTGAAGGAACCCCATAGCATGATCGAGCCACCTCCGTGTATAACTGTAGGGACGGTGTTCTTTGGAAGATTTCGTTCCCCCTTCTTACGGAAAATATAGTGAACATCATTGTGGCCGAAAAGCTCGATTTTAGTCTCGTCTGACCAAAGAATACTCTTCCAATAGGTAAAGGGTTTATCTACATGCTTTCTTGCATACTTCAATCGTGCTTCTAAATGAACAGGCTTTAAATATGAAGTTCTACGAGAACGGCATGCTTTGAACCCAGAAGAGCGTAACATGTTCGTAACTGTAGAGGTGCTTACTTCAACCCCAGTTTCCCTTACCAGTTTCTGTATGTCATTACGTGTTAAACGAGGGTTCCTACTAACTTCTCTGAGAACCTTCTTGGTTCTCTCTGGAATATTGGTGGGTTCGTCAGGAACGCGGGAGGTTAGCAGTTGATCCTGTAAGCTTAAACTTGGCAATTATGCTTTGAACAGTGGATTTTGGCACATTAAGTTGTGTAGCAATACCGGAAAGAGACACATGAGCCTTGTATTTTACAATAATTCGGTTTTTTAAATCACTGGACAGTTGTTTCCTGTTCGCCATGATGACCAAGCAGATAATGACGGAGACAGCGCTAAATTTCCGGAAGTACATTTTTTGCTGGCTAAATTCCGATAATTATGAACAGTGTCTAGTTCTGGAATGGTATAATGTAGTTTATTCGCTAAACTAAACAAAATTTTTACGGGAATATCAGTTATTTCACACGTTCTGAACTGTACAAACACTTACTGCTCCTCCTATTTTTGGTTATTTGTTTATAAACATTTTATTTGTCGTTTAATTTACATAAAAAAATTTTGTAGATGTGCTAGTATAATATTTATAATATATTATGCTGCTATTAGCCTACTCGTGATACCTTTTAAGTTATGAGCAAAAAACCGCTCGGTACGCCGGGGTACGAACACTTTCTGTCGTAATTGTGTATTCAAAACAAATCAAATGTATGTACAAGAGTAATTATTTGCACTATTGTTTACCAAAGTTAAATTTAGAGATTTTAATAATTTTTTTTTGCCAAATGTTCCAAACTGGTTTAATTGCTTTAAAACCCAATTGACAGAACGAATCATTTCTTCCCTTT
Organism: Tachypleus tridentatus; assembly: GCF_004210375.1. Classification (NCBI taxonomy): domain Eukaryota; kingdom Metazoa; phylum Arthropoda; class Merostomata; order Xiphosura; family Limulidae; genus Tachypleus; species Tachypleus tridentatus. Next base: position 20,816,200 of record NC_134829.1, read on the forward strand.
TGTCCCAATACAATCAGTGATAAATTCACTTAGTGTGGACTACCAAGTTGTATCTTGAGCTTTAAATCATTGTTTCATTTTCGTCAAAGTCCACACACGAGTTTAATTATTATAGAACACTCTTTGTTAACACAAATTAATTTTCTCTTTCTCTGTTGTTACAATACAAACTGTGAGATTCTCACTTTATAAACTGCCTGTTATGGCTGAACTGACAATGACGCAATCTAATTTCATTTTCACTAACTTATCCTGCAATCTGCAGTTATTTATAACAGGGTCACCAAACTTTTTCCACAGGGGACCAGATTACTTGGGGAATAAGAAGCGCGGGCCACATGATCATTATGTTCATTACTCATAAGCTAGAACGAAGTCTTTCTGTAAAAGACTTAGCACTAAGTCTTGTGGGAGTAGCATGCAATACACACACATAATAAAAATCAGATATACAACCAACATTTTTATTTACCAAAATGTTATCAAAGAAGGTGACATTAGCAAAAACAATTGTCACATCGCATATAGTGAGTACATATCTGAATTTCACTAAGCCGCAAAAACGTTGGTGAGATTTATGAAATTGACGTTTGGCTTTCAAAATATCTTCAATGTTCGGTTTTGAATTGCTGCATCCAATCATTAGAATTGCTTTCAACTGTTCATCAGTCAACCTTGATCGATGTACTGCCTTCACATACTTCATTTTTGAAAATGCTTGTTCATAAACATAAGTTGTTCCGAACACTGATGCCATACCAGATGCGAACAGCTTCAGTTTTGGAAAATCATCTTCAGGTATGCAGCTGTAAAATACAACACGTTTCCCCTCTCTGTGTTTTGCTTTCAACAAGTCATTTCCTTGCAAATCGATGACCTCCAGCTGAAGTTCCACTGGCACGTCATCAATGACACAATCAAAAGGATTCTGAAAAAGGAGAATGTCACTTTCGATTCTGTCGAGATCTGAAAATCTCTAAAAATTCTTATTTAAATCACCAATAATCTTTTTCTGAAACTCCAGGTTGACATCTTCTGTGATTCCAGCATGAAACTCATTGAAACACTGAAAATGAAAAAGGTTTCCTCCTTCCAAATGTGCTTCAAACAATGACAGCTTTCTCCAAACAAGATTACAGAGATTACAGACAAGGTTATTCTTCCCCTGAAGTTTCAAGTTCAATTCATTCATATGGGATGCGATGTCAAGCAAAAATGACAACCTTGACAACCAGGTTGGATCCGACAGAAGTGGATCGGCTCTATATTTTTCGATAAGAAATATATCTATTTCTCTTCTCAGCATAAAAAACGAGACAAGACTTTACTGCAGCTGAGTCACCTCACCGCCGTGTGATAAGGCAATTCACAGAAATCCAAATCAATTTCTTCAAGAAACGCCTTTAACTGGCGATGATTAAGTGCATGACCCCGAATAAATTTTACTGCAGAAATGACTGGTTTCAGTACGCAAGAAATATCTAAGTATTTTCCACAGAGTGCTTGCTGATGTACGATGCAATGTATGAACAGTGGGCTTGGGAGTTTAAGATCTTCCAACTGTTTTCTGATCAGCTCCACCAGACCCATCTTTACTCCAGCCATGTTTTTACCTCCATCAACTGTTACACCTCTAATTTGATTCCACTGAGAGTAATAGTCTTGCAAAGTTTCATGCACTTTCATGAAAATGTCTTCTCCAGTTGTTCTCCTGTGCATGATGCAAACTGATGCCAACTCTTCAGTTAAATCCAAGTCCAAATTAACTCCACGAATAAACACGATAAGTTGTGACCTACTCGAGAGATCAGTAGACTCATCCAGTGCCAGAGAATACCGTAGGAAGTTTCAAGCTTTTTGGCGTATCTGTAATGCGATGTTCTCTCCAAGTTCTTCTGCTCTCCGTACAACTGAAGTTGCTGAAAGGTTGATACTTCAAAGAAATTGGCTTTTTCAGGACACAGCTCATTTGCTGCTTCCATCATACACTATTTGATGAAGTTGCCGTCAGTAAAGGGTTTTCCTCGCTCTGCCATCCTATGCACTATTTTGTAACTTGTACGAGCGACAGATTCATTTTCAGCAAACTTTTTCGTTAAGAGATTCTTTTGAGATTCAAAAACACGTTTCATGTATTCAAATTTCTCAGAACGGAACTTTCCTGAAAATTTCAAATATGTTGATAGATGTTTTGTTTCACAGTGACGCTGAGGATTGTACTCTTTCAAAACGACAACACTTTCGGTGCATATCACACAAGTAGCTTTCTGGTTTTTCGTTTCCACAAAGAAGTGCTTTTCTCCCAATTCTTCATTGAAAGCACGACACTGAGTCCACTAGCTCGGCATGGCCAAACGTGTTAAGGCGTGCGACTCGTAATCTGAGGGTCGCGGGTTTGCATACCCGTTGCGCCAAAAATGCTTGCCCTTTCAGCCGTGAGGGCGTTATAATGTTACGATCAATCCCACTATTCGTTGGTAAAAAAGTAGCCCAAGAGTTGGCGGTGGGTGGCGATGACTAGCTGCCTTCCCTCTTGTCTTACACTGCTAAATTAGGGACAGTTAGCGCAGATAGCCCTCGAGTAGCTTTGCGGGAAATTAAAATAACAGAGTCCACTTTTCTTTTAAAAACAACCATAACGATGGGTGTAAAAAAAAAAAAAAACAGGATCTGAAAATGAAAAACACAGAACGCTGTAAGAAAAGTATTGTACTGGTCCAAGAAAGCACAAACTAAATATATTGAAACGTACGTTTGCCACGACACTTACCTAAGAACGAGTTACGAAAAGCGCATAACCCGAGTACTTAGAGAAATGAGCTTGCTGAAGCGGTGACCTCAGGCCGCTGAATTTGCAAGACCGAGTCGATAGGACGAGGGTTAAGTCTATACTTGTTTTCGAAATCCTAATGCTTTCATAGATACGTGCCTCGATATGAATAAACGGGCAGCAAGGACGAAAGAAGAATTTTCCTATTGGTTAAAAATGCGCATGACAGCCTTGTTTCTTTTTATCATAACGTCTTGTGCTTGCCAGCTTAAAGCGACCATCGGTGTCATTTATTTTGTTATGACAGTCAGACATTTGACGGAATGTCACTTTTTATTTCTAAGTGGCTAGCTGCTCGCGAGCCGGACAAAATGACCTCGAGGGCCGTAGTTTGGTGACCCCTGCTATACACCATCTCGACATGTGTGCTTAGAATTAGTATCTTGTAATTATTACGTCGGCATGACTATTAGTAGCAACTCTGAAATGATTATACAATTGCTCTTTTATACATAGGCCTGGAATGGCCAGGTAGTAAGGCACTTGTTTGAAATCTGAGGATCGCAGGTTAGAATCCCGTCTAGCCAAATGTTCACCCTTTTAAAGAGTTGTCTGTGTTCGGATGGCCCTGTGGTTAGGGCACTTGCAATGTGCGGGTTTATGGGTTCAAATCCCTTCACCTAAAACGATTCTCTTTAGCCGTGAAGGCGTTATAAGGTCTCGATAAATTTCATTATTTCTTGGTAAAAGAATAGCCCACGAATTGGCAGTTGGCGGTGATGACTATCTTCCTCTCGTCTTTCACTGCTAAATTAGAGATTGCTAACGCAGATAGCCCTCGTGTAGCTTTACGCGAAATTCAACAAACAAACATTTATACTTTGATCATGGAGCCAATAACATTTGCCAATTGAAAAACCGTGAAACCTTTAATTGAATATATTAAACCTCTTGGCTACCATCCTTGTCTCTAATCCGAATAAGCTGCAGTTCACCCATCATATAAATAACCATTCACCCATATATTTAACCTGGAATTTAAAAATACCTTGTCATCAGTAATCTGCAAATCTAATAAAATTTCATTAATTTCATTGCCATTGTCTTCAATTTTGATTTCAATCATGAAATTTTCCACTTGGTTCCCGAGTTTAAAACCTAAATGTGACAGACTACCTTTAAAAACTTGTAATGCTATGAAACTCTTTTTTTCCAAAACTTAGCTATCTTATTGACATATTCTTATATTCCCTCGTAGCTATACAAGTTCAAATTATATTTAATGAGTATATTTAAAGCTTCCCCAACTACCCTAATATCTGAACTGCTTAACTAAATACTATCTTTACGACATAATTCACCTCCACCTTGAAAACTGTCGCACGGGTCCAACCAGCCCACCTGTTTTGTTCTTTTGATCTCTGTAAGAATATCCTGGATATATGGTTTTGGATCCTGCGAGGTGAACCTACCTGGATCTAGCCCGAAGGGACACTCCCGAAAGGGCCACACCTGTTTTCTAAACCTAACTAGTTTTCTGGGCTTATTAAGCAGTTGTTGTTTTTTCTGGTTTACAGTTTGATATCATTTGCTCCTTCATACACAACAAAAAGAGAATGTTCCCTGTTACCAGCAACTAAACTGTCAAAACCCACTATAATATTCTATACTTTAGTACCTGTCAAATAAATTTGGATATTAGACGTTCTTTGCTTCCACCTACCAGTAATATTAATAGTATTAATGAGAGAATTCCCCACTGCGTAAACGTCCGTATGTCTTTATCATCTTTCCTCCTTACTCGCAGCCAGTGTTTCTAATATATTAGACTGGTACCTTAATTATAATTAGAGTATAGCTTAACCTGCTGGCGCTGTTTTTATTTTTACTTTCTCATTTACTTTATTTAAATAAGGGTTTTCTATATATTACTCATTTGTCATGTAACTTAAAATAGCATATTTTATAATGTAATTAATTTGAAAGATAGTCACTTCTAAAGTTTACTAGTGTTGATCGTATTTTATGTTTATCTAACAACAACTTGGAGAAGTGCCGCTTGTTGTATAACACTAAATGTAAAGGTTCGAGCCTCGTTATATCGTTGTACACGCTGTGGAGGCCTTATAATCGTGATACTGAACCCGCCATTTGGTGATCGTGGCTCTGAAAGCGGAGGGTGCTGCTTGACTGATCATTTCTTCTAAATTAGAAATTACCATACCCGTAACTTGAACTCGTTGGTATGTGCATATAGGTTGTAGGTACAAACCACTTACGTAGGTAAACCAAACGTCTCAAAAACATAACCCTCGGCGGTTTAAGTTACAGATCTAGGATCTTACACCTCTGACTAAATACCTCTCCAATGAATATATATTTAAGAAAAAAAATCAAGCAAGCCACCATGCACTAGACATTTAAGTTAGTATAATATTCATAGTTTTTTTTTAAATATATAGTTTAAATATATATAATTTAAAATTAATGATAATAATGAAAAATAAATAATTAAAAAAAAAACCAACTCAATATATGGACGTTGCTCTGAAAAGGGCCGGAGTACTGTGGGTTACCCTGGCCCCAAAGAACTACAACATAGTAGTAGCTGATATGAAAGTTAAGGATGAAAGAAGTCTTTGCACCTGATCCTCTGGGAATCTAAAATTTCCAACATAGCCAACTTGCTCACAAAAAAGCGAACCTCTGAAACCCGGGTTCAGTGCTAATTTCACTTACAGTTAATGTCTGATATTACCTCTTTATTCCTTAGTAAATAGGTGAAAGCAATAACTCCATCTCACCCTGTTCAACATATTCGTTGGCTTCGACTTGGGAATTTCATAAACCAAAAGCATTCATTTCAACATTAACAAATTACCCACAAACGTGAGATTTAGAAATATTTTACCCATATTCCTCAGGATCTTGGATATAAATGTGGGAAATTAGACACAAACACGTTAATAGTGGTACTCACAGATGTTGTTATACCAAGAGTTTATTACAGTGATTAACCAGCCCATTGTCCATATGCACAAAAGCATCCAAATATTACGAAACTATTGAGATAATGCGAGACATTGTATTTACCAGAATGATTCCGACATAGTGTGAAGTAACAGTCCAATATCATTGTTATTGGACAGGTTTATTGCAGATAAAAGTATGTTATGAACTGTGTATTATCCCCTACATTGGTCAGCGGAAAGTTTCAGGACTTGCAATACAAAACTTCGAGGTTAGATTCGCCGTGGTGGACTGTGTGTGTGTGTGTGTGTGGATAGCTTATTTTAATATGATAGGTTAAAAGGAAGGCGGCTAATTTAACACCACTCGCAGCCAGATCTTGTCCTATTCATGAAAGATGGAACATTAGGATTTTACCATCAATCTAATAACGCATCAACGCCTTCAAAGTGTGAGGTGCACTTTTATATTTATATGTAAGTAATGGAGCTCGATTCATGAAACTTCATTCTAAAATGTTATCCTTCGAGATGGATTCCTGTACGTGGTGAGGGGACCTCCCAGAGAAGGTTCTGTTCTTTCAGTTTATCTCCTCTGGGATCGAAACATCCACCCACATGTTGCCATGCATGGTGACCCGTTAAGGTGAGGAAAAGATCCTGGTGGTTGAGGGGTCCAACTCCAACACACCATTTTGGCCTTTACTTTCTGTAGGCGAGCGGCCTTGGGGTGGTCGCTACAGGTTCAGTCGGCTGGTTCACTTGGGCTAAGGTCAACCGAATACCAGTGTTGAACGTTCTCAGTGGCTGTTGTGGACAGTGCGTCTGATATTAGTGTTCGAGTATAGTGCTCACGAAACCCTGGTGTTGCTGCAGTATCCTTATTTGGTATTGTAGTGCATTTCCTCGTAGGGTTCTATGGTGTGTGTGTGTGGGGGCGTCACCGTATGGTGTGTGTGTGTGTGTGTGTGTGTATGGTAGCGTCTTAATTGTGGAAACCTGTATTTTTGCAAAATAAATAAAAATGAAGAAATTGAAAAAAAAAGTATTGGAAAACGACCACTGCTGTACAGTCAACATTGCAGTCAGATTCTGTACCTCGATTTTTATTATCCATTCCTTATTTAAGAAATCTTTAGGGCAGATATTCCTCTTTTTATTCAAAAGAGATTAGAGGGGCTTGCTAGCTATCCCAAATCAGTAAAGAAGTTGTGCTCTGGAGACATTTGGGTGGAAACATCTTCACCACAACATACCAAACTCCTCTTGAAATCAAAGGTCATTAGTGATATACACATCGAGGTTACTTCCCATGCAACTTTGAATTATTCCAGAGAAATTAAAGTTGAAAGGGATTTGAAGAAAATTCTTGAGTTGAAGATTTTCTCTGGTTTCTCCAGCAAAGGCGCTACTGCAGCACCCTGAATTACCACTTTCAAAGACGGAATTATGGCGCCTACTAATATTTTGATATTGACCTTTGCATCACCTTGTTCCCCTGTCACAGTCAAAACAGCTTTTCTGTAATGCAGGGTATGGTGATTCATTCCCAACCTTCTCAGATGTTTCTGATGTCAATGGTTCGGTCACTTAAAAATATTATGTCGTGGTTCCTTAACATGTGCACACTGTGGTAGCAAAGACCACGACGCTTATGAGTGCAAACTAGAACCACGCTGTGTTAACTGTAATGGTCCACACCCCTCTTTATTTCTTGCCCTAAATGGGTGGAAGAGAGGTGCAATGCTTGAAGACTATAAATATTTCTTACCCAGATGCTCGAAAATTGTTGTCCCCTACTCCACCTTGGACATGTGCTGCTGCACTCAATTCCACTGCCACAGTTGGAATGCAGGAAGATCTCTGTGCCTCCAGCAGAGTCGTTTGCAAAACATCTGTAAAGTCTATTGCCCTCCATGATCAAAAATGTTGATGAATCTACGTCTTTTCCACCTCTATCCCTGCCACTCCTTTCAGTTACTGCCCGGTTCCTTTTTCTTAAAGCCTAGGTGTTTCAAGTCCATCCTCTTCTGCAGCCCCAAAAAGTAAAACAACCATTCGTTCACGCCCTCTGTTGCTGGAATCTTTTTCTACTCGACCCAGGGCAGGATTTATAGAGGTTGATAACCATCGTCCAATGGAAAAAAAAGTGGTCGAAATCAGTAAGGCTCTTCGCCACGTTCTACTCTACATAAATACAAATGACCACCCTTATCCAGTGGAATTCTCGGGGTTTTCGTTCAAATATAGATGGCATTAAGGATTTGATTACTACCGTCCCGTGTGTCTCCTTACAGGAAACGTTTCTGAAACCTGCTGATATCACACCCTTCGGCAGTTTTCTTTGTACAGAAATGACAAGTTCTATGATTGATAAGTGCGTGGTGTGGTGGCGCTGCTGGTTGATCAGCATGTGGTCCACCCTGTCTTTCTCAATTGATATATCTTTAGGGAATGTAGCTATCCATGCTTCTTTGGGTTGTACCATCAATATTTGTTCTGTATACCTAGATCCTGAAGAGACCTATGATCAGTCAGACCTCGATGCCTTCATTGAGGAGTTACGATCTCTCTTTTTAATCCATTTTTATCCTCTCTGGAGTAGAGCTAATATTGATGGGGAGGGGTCGTTACGTAGAGCATATGTTCTTGGATCACAACCTATCTCTCTTTAATACTGATTCTTATACTTATTTTCATGCACCTATTCAGTCTCTTACTGCTATTGATCTTTCTATCTGTTCTCCTTCGCTTTTCTCTTACTTTTCTTGGAAGGTTGACAGTAACCCAGACGGTAGCGATAATTTTTCTATCATTTTGAGAGAGACTGGGCGCGGACGATGCCACACGATCCACGTACCTCAATGAAAGTTGGATCAGACCAACTGGTCCTTTTTTATTGCCCTGTCAAACTTGATCCTGCCAACGTCTGCGAACCCTCGATAAACAAATACGTGGCAGCAGTGACTAACTGTATTGTCCAGGCAGTTACTTAGTGTATTCCTAAAACTTCAACACGCTTCCCACAGTATCCTTTTCTTTGGTGGAATACTGCTTGTCACATGGTAAGGAAAGCTGAAAAACGGGCTTAGGATACCTTTCGTAGGTATCCCGCACTTAAACTGCATTGAATTTCAACAGGCCCTTGCACATGCTCGGCAAGTCGGACGTCAAAGTCAGTTGGAATCTTGGATTAAATGCACCTCTAGTATCTCTTCTACCATCAGTTCCAAAGTCGTATAGGACAGGATTCGAAATGTTAGTATACTTCTGCCCCCCCCCTTTCGATTTTGCGCTCTGATGGCCATGAAGTTGCTGATGCCCAGAGCTTTGCTAGTACTCTCGGCAATGGCTTTTCTCTTGCATCTAGCACTTCTCCTTCATCCTCCACCTTCTAAGCCATCAAGACATGGACAAAGCGATCACCTCTTTCCTTTTGGGCTCATTAGTCTGGCAGTACATCATTTGGACTCGATGATATTCATTACGTGATGCTGCGCCATCTTTCTCCTTCCTCTTAGTTAAGCCTGTTTACTCTGGTACTATCACCACTATGCATGTCCCATACATGGACCACGGTCCTGTATTCAAGGCTCGGCTCCGCGCCGGTTGGCAGTCGACTTTGAGTGAACAACATAATAACAAGCTTTCCAAATCAAACCTTCTGTTACTCTTTGGCCGTTTTGCTTCCGTAAAGATCGGAAGAAGGAAGTTGGTTTGGCTAGGCTACGTATTGGTCAGTTTTGTAGCTCATTGCTTTCTTTTATCTAGTACTTTTGCACCAATGTGGTCTGTGACACTCAGGTCACAATAACTCACATTTATTGTTATTTTAAACATATTTTTACCATGGGTTTACCCTTGACGTTGGGCAGTGTCATTGGCGATGGTGACACTACCCACCTCAGTTGTGTTTAAAAATTTGTAAAGGCTATTGGTCTTTTTAACTCTGCTTAAGATTTTAATTTGAAAATTGTATTATGTTTTCTTTTAGCATGATTGCTTTTTACATATTTTAATAACTTTACTTTTTGCCGGTTGGTTGGTGCAGATAGCCCAGTTGCTTTGCCCCAACAAATGCTTAACAACCAACCGAAATGCAACCCACTGGACCACGAAATATTAACTAATAATTTTGTAGTATTTTATGTGTCCCACTTAAGCCTAAAAAATGATCGAACGTTAAATAACTTTACTGTTAATCTCGATTTTAGCTTGTCGCAGTAATTTGAACTATTTGTTGATTAACGAGTTAATTTTTCTGTAGTACAAGTCTGGTTGTATTAAACCTCGCAACATAACGCTAGTTGTCACATGTACCATTGATGTCGAAAAACCTAGCAATTTACTCTCTGTTGAAAATTAAAGGAGTATATCACATGTAAAATAATCAGTAAATAAAGCAGGTGTTGCCATATATTTTTGAAATACATCTGTTATTTTATCTCATATTTTACGTAGCCCACGTGAAAAGGTATTTCCAAAAACAAACAAACGAACTTCACTAACCTATTAGTTCCTCCCCCGCTAGTGCAGCGGTAAGTCAACGGATTTACAACGCTAAAATCAGGGGTTCGATTCCCTTCGGTGGTATTCAGAAGATAGCTTGATGTGGCTTTGCATATATGAACACACACTAATCCATTAAATAAGTACTTAAGGATATAGAAAATATTTACGACAGTAACTAACCGTGCCATCTGTGTATGTGGTCTGAATCTGTAGCAGGTAATAGCATTACAACAAACATGTGTCTTTAGATTTGTTTATTCTAGTTTCCAAACAAAGGTATAAAATTAAAATACAACACAGTATCATTTTTAAAAATGAAGCGTAGAAATAGCCTGTACCCTGAGTGAAAGCCTTAGGAAGAACATCGAATTATGAATATACAGTTGTACTGCTCACACGTGTGGTATCGTGGAAGAAGCTTATTTAATATCCTTGTGTATCGAATAGGGTTTCGCGCCAAATGTTCTATATTAATCTTCTTCCATATGCAAAGAATAACTTGTATATGACGTTGTAGTAAAACTGATGCAATAGATCGCTACAGATTCTATATATCTATAAAGTCAGAAATCTGGTATAGCGTTTTCTAGTTATTTATATAGATAGATTTTAATGAAATACAAACTTTGTTATCAGTCAAATACATGATATATTAGGTTGCCTGTCCTTGTTAGGCAGCGAGTTTGGTATTTTAGGTTTCAAATCTCTACTGTATACTTACCTGTTAATATTTATTATACTCTTATGCCAGCCTTGTTAACATAGTGCTCAAACTTATCCTATTTTTAGCACTGCCTTATAAAATGGTATTAATATCATGTCTAAGACTCCTATTTTTATTTTATATACTAAGATGAGTTATCTTTCTTCCTAAAAACGCTAATATTTGCAGTCAAAATATTCAATGTGTAATGGATTTACGGTTGTACGTTTAATATTTACGTTTGTTTCGGTTTAATACGTGTTACGTATGTTGTCGGATGTGTTTTGCGCAAGTTCCGCCTTTTCTTTAAATTTGTAGAAGATTCTTGAGAGTAAGAATCTACAATTTTTTTATGAAAAAACTAGCGTGTTTGTACATTGTTTGACGTTCGAGAATGTGGCGTGTTTCGGATAAAAGCAGCTCGACGAGAGACAGTATCAGAATATTGGTCAGCTACAGTCAGTAAACTATAACTCCTGAAGCTATAATTGAAGTCAACATATATTAAGCGGAAAACTACAAATTTGAACCAGGAACGTTTATAGATTTCGAACATTACAAACCGTTCCTCTTCAGTGAATTAACTCGGACGTTAAATATTTCCACAATAACACTAAATATATTCGCTGGAAAAAGTCAGCTTGTAACCAGGTGTGAAACCAATCAAGCTAGCTAGCTTAAGCGAGGTGTTACAGCATCAACTCGGAATTAATTTGCTAGTCGTGGACCTGAATCGTCGATAAAATATTCAGTTCTAGACCGGATATAAGACTCAGTATTATTTGTAAGTTTGTAAAATTCTTGCATACTGAGCGGCATTAAAAACGCAACAACTAATAAAATGAGTTGTTTCATACAAAACGTGTTTAACCAAGAGTATTAAAATTGTTCAATTGTATGTATGTTGTTGCATTTTTAATGGCTCTCAGTATATATAACCATCGTTTGTAATAACCATTATTATAAATTATATTGTTTTTGTTTGTATATTAAAATATTTGTGTTAAGAAAGAAAACTATCAATCATGTAGGCAAACATCAGAAATTTAATACATATTAACATTTAATTAATTAATTAAAATTCATGGTTATTTGAAATAGTAGTACGTAACATTATAAATAGTAGGCTCGTCCGAAATAAATTATAATACTAACAACTGCAATATTTTAATATTTGATGTAATTTGCGTTTTTAATAGTTTTTATCTGACCATTAAGTAATTAGCTGTTAAAACCCAATACAGGTAAAACATTAAGTTTTTTTTTATCAGAATAGCTTCTTCACATGTGGCTTTGGTTTTTGAAGTTTGATATTTTATAAATCAATATAACAGTTCCTTAAGCTTAGAGTTTAATACCGTGTTGCGTATTTGTAGTTTTTTTTATAGATAATATATTACGTTTTTTTATTTATCTTACCTTTTAAGATTGGTTTGTTTTTTTAATTTCGCGCAAAGCTATACGAGGACTATCTAGCCCAGCCGTCCCTAATTTAGCAGTGTAAGACTAGAAGGAAGGCAGTTAGTCATCACTGCCCACCGCCAACTCTTGGGCTGTTTCTTTACCAACGAGTAGTAGGATTGACCGTAATATTATAACGCCCCCACAGCTGAAAGGGCGAGCACATTTGGTGTGACGGGGATTCAAACCTGCGACTCTCAGATTACTAGTCGAACGCCTCAACCCATCTGGCTGTGCCAGGTCTTTTAAGATTGGTAATTAAATATGGTTATTATTGTAAACTTGTGCCAAATCTTTACTTTGCAATGTAGTTTTTTCTTTAGAAATTTCCAGGGAGGGAATTAATTGTATTTAGGGGTTTCAGTCCCGAAGCTTTTTTTGAATCCTGGAATTTCGGGATTATAGTAGTTCAAATTCCGAATCCTTGCTGAGATTCTGAATTTTTATGTTCTCTTGTCTAAGTAAAAAATAATGAAACTATAAGAGTTCCTTATCCCACTTAAAGTATTAAAGGTAAAAGACAGGAGATTGGTAGGACTAAGCATTTGCACGACCAGCTTTCTAAATTGCCCTGTGAGCACTTGATCCGTTTTGTACTTGTGTGACTGCTCTTCAAGCATCCTGCAAGAGTGGTCCTTTAAGTATCCTTAATGTAAGCAATTAAGTTTGAGTACACAGAGCTTTCTATTGGCTTTTAATGAAGTTTAATTAAGGAACGTTAATACTTGGTTATTCATGGAATTTTGTTAAATATCGTCACTGCGAGAAGAAAGCAAGAGAAACTTCAATAGCCGCAACACTTAAAATTCTTTTAGGTAAGATTAATGTATGGGACCTCCCTCCCCTTTTTATGAGCGATGTTGTTGTTTGCCAACAGTGCCAAGCATGGGACTCGTGTATAGCTGACTCGGTTTTATTACTTACTCATTAGGAACTCTATCAGTATACCCTCAAACTGTTTTTTTTTTTCTTTAAGGCAGGACTAGAGTATATTAATCTGAGATGTTAAGCGTGGTTAAGTAAGGGTTTGACCTTTGAGTCCAGAAATGTAATTAGACCTCACGTCGGTCAAGAGGTGGCGGAGCCAAAAGTTTGCACTTAATTAAAAAAGAAAAACAAAACTGAGCCGCTCTATGAGCCACGCTTCCCGCTGGTACAATGGTAAGTCTTATGATTTTCAACGATTCCCTTCGGTGGGCTCAGCAGATAGCCCGATGTACCGCTATGCGACGGCAAGAAATTAGGAGACATCAATGACATTCCTCCGGTTCGGAAGGGATTACTACAATTGTGTAAACCTCAGGCTTCTCTCTTCTATATGTCTAGGGATTGTAGGAAACTAATTAGCGTTTATAGAATTGTAGCACCTAATTCTATTACATTTAGAACCCAATTTTAAAACTTAGCTTTGTGTGCTTACATAACTTAAGGTTATGTATTTATTCATGTAAATTGTTTTAATTGAAAAACAATACTTTATGAAACAAGCAGAGAAACACAGAAGAAATATTCGATTTTCAGGTTTAAGGCACTTCCACTTATTTCAACTATAAAATGTAATATTATAAACCAAGAAGCTGAAGAGCCCATATTACGAAAAGACTGCAGTAACTTTATTTTCAAAGCTAATGAATGGCTTGTGAGAAAGTGGGTTGCTCGTCTGACTATGAAATATTTTGGCCTAGTTTTCATTTACTCATATTTGATGTTTTTGTAGTCTTGTACAAAAACGTTAACCGTTCTCAACTGTTTGAGAACGTTTTAATTTATAAATTCTCGAAACGCAATAAAATCTAAACCCGTTTGATCTTTCTGGAAAAAATAAGTTACACTGCTTGAAATTAAAAACATACATTATTTTCAAGTGTTTTTTCTTCGTAAGAGAAATTAATATAGGTGGTGTTTATATATAAAAAAAATAATAAACGTGTTATTCGAAAAATTGATAACTTTTTCGAATGTGTTATAATATCTTGCTATGTTATGTATTTATGTACGTTATGTATTTAGTAGAACAACCTGAACTTTGTTTGTATAAAAATAGATATATTAAATAGTGTGGACTATACGACTCATTTTTATTAATTTTAGTTTTATATTTAAAATTTATCTAGTTTATTTTAAATAAACGTAACATTCTGATAAATTCTGTATGATACGTTGAGTGCTATGTTGGTATTTTAGAATGAGTTTATAATATACCCCCCCCCCCAGAACAAAAAGTATGTCTTTTAGAATGAGAATAAACAATAACATTTATCATCGTCCCCGCGATAATGTAAATCACGAGAGAAAGAAGATAAAGATATCTATGAAACTTTACATACACAAAAAGAAATTTTGGACTTTTATACAAAAATATCAAAATTCTACTCAGTTAAAATATGAACTTTGAAAAGAAAGTTATGTACAAATATTTATATATATATATATAAAAAGATGCTACTAAAGCTTTCGCACAATGTGTTTACTTTTACAAAAATGGTCGTAAATGACTGATTTCAATACAAGCTTCCTTTTCCATTTTAACCATAGATTTGTATATAATTGTCGGAAGCCATTTACCGTTGAGGTATTCATACTTCTATGGCTCACTAACAGTCGTTGATTAAGGTATGAATAGCAGCTCTCCTGA
This sequence comes from Tachypleus tridentatus, assembly GCF_004210375.1. Taxonomy (NCBI): domain Eukaryota; kingdom Metazoa; phylum Arthropoda; class Merostomata; order Xiphosura; family Limulidae; genus Tachypleus; species Tachypleus tridentatus. The sequence goes on from NC_134829.1 coordinate 20,831,250, forward strand.
ACGTGCACTTATTCTAGTTTTTGTCTGTCGTTAACCCACATATTAAATCGTTATCGGAGGCGAACTACCTCGGAGTTGACCACGATTGTGTACTGTAGCGCAGCAACAACCGTTTACTGTTGCTCTTTAGAGGTACACGCCAGCCTTTTCCATATCGGCCTGACAAAATATTGTCGAGGCTTTGATGTCAACGAGTGTGGATTGCCAGCGTGATTTTGAGTGGCTTTAGTTTTTCCAAGCCCTCCCATTAACTTCGACCTCCTGGTGTTAATTGCTAACTTGTATCTGTAATATCAAACTGTTTCTTGTGGGATACTGACGGTCTCACCCAAGTATTTGTTTTAGATGGTCTACTCGTTTATTACTTTTATGAAGACATTTTGAAAGTGTTTGTTTGTAATTTTGTTTCAAAGTGAGAATCTAATTAGGTGATTATAGCTTGTATTTTTCAAGACGAGAAATTGCATGAATCCAGGAAAAAGTCATGGGTGTATTTAAAAAAGGCGGTAAAATTCATGAAAACATTATTATAGTTATAATTAATTTTGTTTCACACCTAGAATTTATAAATTAGATCCACAATGACTAACTAATTATGTATTTATAAAACATATTGAAGTTATAGTGATAAAATAGCTCCAATCTTATTCAAATAAACCATTATTTATTATTAAATTACGTTTTTGTTAAGCGTTCTAATTTTTTGCACCTTAGTGTATGTGTGATGGTATCGCACAGCTTCTGTTGTTAATATGTAGAAGTCGTGTATTGCCAGTTAATAACTGATTTAAAATACTTTTATTATATCGATCGATTATGATACTTAAATAATATGACGTTTTTCTCCTGTGACTTTCGCTTATTATTCATATTGTTACAAGAAATTCAACAAATTGGCGTCTCATTAGAAAAATGGTCCTAATTGAATAAAACAAACTTAGTCGAATACAAGAGACAAAATTTTCAAAAATGTTTAGAAAATACAAGACGTATTTATATGAAAAAGGCCCGACATGGCCAGGTGGAAAAAGAACTCGACCCGTAATCCGAGGGTCGCGAGTTCGAATCTCGGTCGCGCCTAACATGCTCGCCCTTTCAGTCGTGGGTGCGTTATAATGTGACGGTCAGTCTCACTATTCGTTGGTAAAAGAGTAGCCCAAGCGTTGGCGGTGGGTGGTGATGACTAGCTGCCTTCCCTCTAGTCTTGCACTGCAAAATTAGGGACGGCTAGCGCAAATAGCCCTCGTGTAGCTTTGCGCTAAATTCAGAACAAATCAAACTTGTACGAAAAAACCAAAAAAAACTTATTGTCTCAATAAAAATTATATAAATTTTGATGGTCGACTTTATTTGATTACCGTGTTCAAGTCTTATTTTTCACAAAGTATGCATCCTATGCTTTGTCAGAGTAACTCCAAATTTTTGCCAAAATTTTTATTTACAAATAGGAATACGCCATCAAAAGTTAGTTTTAAGGCGTGAGTCAGTATTGATAGAAGTGAGACATTGTCCTGAATTTGTTTCTAGTACTTGAATTGAGTAATCAGTGATTGGTTTTGTTTTTTCTTTGCCATTTCCTTGAAACATATCCAACAGTCTTGCGCTTTGATACATGATTGACTCGTGGGTGATTGGATAATTCTTAAATGTTCATTTTTCCTTAAATTAATATTTTAATTTCATGATCCTCATTTGTAGGTTTATTTAATAAGTAAGCATAATTAGGATATATTTCAAACGTATTGAGGTTAACCCTAAAGATGGATTTAATTATGCAGGTTTAAAAATATAGGCGTGTATAAAGGTTAAAAAACACTGGGCATTGGTAAACTTGTAAGGAGCTCAACTGCCCACGTAAACTTTATCCATATATGGGTGTATAGTGCGTTCGATGCTATGTCTCCTAATTTGCTTTTTTTCTTTTCACATGAAACAGTAAAGGTCACTAAACATAACACACTAATAGTTCTTTATTACCTAAAATTAAACAAAACCTCTCGTGAAGTAGTTATTTTAAATTTTCCAAAGTAAGACTTTAAATGTGATTGTGGCAAGTGTTTTGGAGGTAGGGTACTACGTTTCATTTAATACATATGCAAAAACGACTCGTTTGGGTTGAGAAAATATTTTACGTAAAAGAGCGAACAACGTTTCGACCTTCTTAGGCCATCGTCAGGTTCACAAAGAAAGAGGTAACTGACCGGAAGCTGGCCACATGTTTGGAAGGGGTTGTGTAACTGAGTGTCGGAATGTAGAGGGCGGTGTTAGATGTTTGAATATATAATTTTATATTAATTTTATTATATTTAATATAGGTATAAAAACGTTCCTTTATATTGGTTTATCTTGGGTTTAAGTTGTTTTATAAGTAAGGCTTCTTTAATTTTGCGTGCGTTTGTTTGTTTCTTTATTTAGTATTTGAGTGTTTTCTATGGTTATGTTGTGTTTATTTGACACGAATGAATACATCCAAAAAATGAACATCCTATCAGACACGAACAAATTTAAACCAATACACACAAATCCAACATAGACACACGAGACGCAACTATACAAATTGCTACTAAAAATGAAAAAAGCCAACACAATTTCACAAACACTTTATTCCTACCTACGTAAAACCGACTCGCGCACACCACAAATATACGACATCCCCAAACCTCATAAACTAGATTGTCCATTACGACCAATAATGTCCCCATATGAATCGTTTAATTACAATCTTGGTAAATACATTGCATGGGCATTCTCCAAATATGTAACATCAGCCAGCTCATTCATCAAAGACTCTTTTAATTTCAAGTCTAATCTAAATTAACTTATTCATAAATCCTTAATGGCCAGTTTCGATGTTATATCCCTCTTTACAGGAGTTCCAACCACTGAAGCAGGTAAGATAGCCTTAGAACTCTATATCCGAGACCCTAATCCAACTATAAACATTTTCAGTAACCAATTATCAACCCTCATAGAATTCACCACGATAAAGACAAACTTCATGTTCAACAACCACAACTATATACAAACAAATTGCCTAAGCATGGGCAACCCAGTATCACCAGTTCTAGCCAATATTTTTATGACACAAGTTGAAACACAAGCAAATAACACAGCATTACATCCACCACTATACTGGTACAGATATGTAGATGACACGGCTGCGGGATTCACATCTACAGAACACACACTTAATTTTTTCGATCACATTAACGCTATACATCCCAACATCAACTTCACATGTGAACAGGAAGAAAGCAATCAAATATCATTTCTTAACCTCAAAATTACGAGAACCAACACACAATTCAAAACAGAAATCCACCGAAAAATAACCCATACTGGACTATACATTCCTTGGGATTCAGCACATGAAACAAAACAAAAACTCAACATAATAAGAAAAATTAACAATGAATTGGACAAAATAAAACAATACTTCATCAACATGAATAAGTTTCCTCCACAAACCGTAGAAAACATTATACGCACACACCTAGACAGAAAGCAAAATCAACCAACAAAAGTAAATATATCTCACGAATCAAAAAGTCACGAAACCATATACTGCTGGATATCACGTATTCCCGACATCAGCAGACAAATAACCAACATTTGGCAAAAACTAGTAACAAAATGACATTCCAGTTAATACCAAATTTGTTCAAAAACCAGGCACAAAACTGAGGTCTATAATATGTAAAAACTACACTGACAAACACCACACCAACATTATTTATAAAATACAATGTGATAACTGCCACGACTTCTATATTGGAGAAACAAGTATAAAAATGGAAACCAGATTCAAAGAACATAAGTCACCTTCACACGTTTTCGAACACTGCAAGTCAAATAAACACAACATAACCATAGAAAACACTCAAATACTAAATAAATAAACAAACGCAAAATTAAAGAAGCCTTACTTATACAACAACCTAAACCTAAAATAAACCAATATAAAGGAACGTCTTTATACGTATATTAAATATAATAACATAAAATTATATGTTCAAACATCTAACACCGCCCTCTACATTCCGACACTCAGTTACACAACCCCTTCCAAATATGTGGTCAGCTTCTGGTCAGTTACCTCTTTCTTTGTGAACCTGACGATGACCGAAGAAGGTCGAAACGTTGTTCGCTCTTCTACATAAAATATTTTCTAAACCCAAACGAGCCGTTTTTGCGTATATATTTCTCTACAAGTGGGTTCTCTCGACATCACTGATTGTTTCATTTAAATAACTCGTAATGCAACTGATGTAGTCCTGAAATTAATTGTAGTGTTTCCGCCTTTAGATTAAAGAAAAAAGGACAAGCTTTGGATCTTACATTTGCAGAGATTTGACAGAAATTAGGAACTGCCTCAAAATAAATGTTTGTGAAAGTAAATACATTTAAATGTATTAATCTATGGGATATTTAAGTAATGAATAAAAAATTGGTTTTCATTTTTAGGAGAAGTGTTTATGTAATTCAGTAGTTTGATTAATCTTTGCGATTTTGACTAAATTAATTATTCAGAATGCAATTCGAGACCTTACCAAAGAAAACGTTTCTCATATAGACATGGAAATATAATTTTAAGTGGAATAAAAAAACATTGTCTTAATTACTATACGAAAATTCCAGCATTGTTATCATTGTCCGACTATTTCGTTAGCCTCAAGTCTTGAAATAACACCGTTAAAATATAATTTAAGAACATTTAAGACAAAAAAAATTTTCAACGTGAAATATTTAATTAATTAATAAACAAACATTTTAAAAATAGACATGAAATTAATCACATCAAGGCAGTGTTTGGTATAAGAACACCACTTGGTGAAAACTATAGTGTTTGAATAATTAATGCTTGAAACTAGGTGTCGTTAGTTTGTACCCAGCAGTATCCTTGTTTGTTTTCATTTTATCCAAGATAAATTATTTTAACGGAAATGTTGTTCTTCAAACAGTTATCATAATTACTCACAAGGACGAGACACAACTATATGTTTACATGCCCCTCATATTTAAATATTTATTTTACGATTTTTAATCAAACCTGATATTTGTAATTATTCGTAAGTTATTTTCAGATACCAGGTGTGACAAGTCACCGGTGGCTCAGCGTTAAGTTTAAAGGTTTTCGGGTTAAAAATCGAGTTTCGATACTTGCGGAGGGTAATATAATTTACGAATACTTTGGTGTTTTCTATTTGTTTTACTCGAACGCTGGCATCTGTAGTTCAAGGCCCAAGAAAGTACATTCAACAATTACTCTATATTGCTTTAAAAGTACATTTCTGATCAAACTAACAGATCTGGAAGTTGTTACAGCTTTAAAAAAATATATATTTTTCGTATAGTATCCTGAATTCTGTTTTCCGTCATGTACACGTTTTCAAATATATTAAGAAATTATTTCTAAACTCTCAGATAGACCTCATTTCAAGGCAACGCTGTACTAGGAGTTTGTGGGTATAGATGTGTTGTACAAATTGTACGACACTTCAAGCAAGTCATGGGTTAAACGGGGTAGGTCACAGGCTCAAATTTGTTAAGCAACATATCTTGGTAGAGCCTTGAACATTTCGATACGCAGACGGAAATGATTAATCATAAGGCAAGGAATTCGGTTTTACGTCTATAATCTTAGCACAGTTTTCTCGCATTCTTCGTAACTTAAAGAATAGGTCGTGTTTTGTGTGAACTTTCTTTTAAAGCAACATAACTTTGATACGAAAGTGAGTCTAAAAATTAATTCATTTTCGGTTACATTGTGCTACTGTATAAATAGTTAGAAACAAAAATGTTGTATTTTGTCAGAATGAATAATAAAATATTTTTGGATATTTCAGCCAACTAGTTTCTGTAACACATTTACCACCATTATGGTTAACGAAGTAGTTTAACGTCTAATGATAGGGCAAAGGTATTAGAAGAACAAATTGTTTGTTGCTGCGTATTTCACGTGCTCTCTTGCTGAACATGTAATTAATTTGAAAATTATTGTTGGCCTCTGTGATAATTAAATATGTATGTTAATCAACTGGCGTTGTTTTCACCAACTTGGTGCTGCTTTATGCGTTTTGGTTTGTTATTCGTTCGGAATCAACTTTAATAATACTGAATAAGATAAGTAAAAACTAATATTAAACTCATTTAGATTTTGGTTTGTTTGGTTTTGAATTTCTCTCAAAGCTACACGAGGGCTATCTGAGCGAGCCGTCCCCAATTTAGCACTGTCAGACGAGAGGGAAGGCAGCTAGTCATCATCACCACCCACCGCCAACTCTTGGGCTACTCTTTTACCAACGAATAGTGGGATTGACCATCACTTTATAACGCCCTCATGGCTGAAAGGGTTTTGGTGTGATGGGGATCACATTTAGGGTAAAAACTGGATGAAAAGAGAATAAGATTTCTTCAACTTTTGAATTGCTTTAATGGTTTTTACTAAAATTGTCTGTTTTCCTTTTATCCTCATGCTCGCTTATAAACTTGCTCGTGTTTGTCTGGTTTACTTTTCATAAAAGTGGCCAGTGTTAAGTATTTTGGGTGATCTTTTTGGCAAATTGTTGATTTTGGTCAATTTGCGGGTTCTAGATTCGAAACTTGTCCACCTGACAAATGGCTCCTTCATTCTCAAAATTGAAAAACAAATTGGCTGTCCTCCAAAAAACATCAATGGCCATTATCTCGTACACCCAAAAAACATCAATGGCCATTATCTCGTACACCCAAAACGTGAAGGGAAATTTGTGTCTCAGACATTTAATCAGTTTTCTGGTCTTATTACAGATCTAAATGGTTCTTTGAACTAAAAAGGGAATTCACAATAGCTCCGGCACTTACAATTCCTTTAGGTGGAATTAAAGTAATCTATAAGACCTTTGTTCTCTTAGCTATAAGTTTGTGCACGTGTAATATCAAACGTGGGACGCGTGTATACGCCATTTGATTTTATTTCTCATCAGGATCTATGTCAGCCTACTCTAAAATTGAAATTATTTTAGGCAGGCTTATAGTAAAATATTCTCAGACCTAGGGCGTGAGAAATTCATCAAATGAAAGGGTTTGATCTCCTGAGACCTAAGTTGTAATTAGATCTCAAATCAGTCAAGATATAAAGAAGCTATGAATGAGGAAGTTAGTCAAAAGCTTGAAAAAAATTTTGATCGATGATGCCGAGGTAAAATAGTATTAATGCTACAATATCAAAAAATTGTTTTTTACTGAGCTGAAACAGTTGATTTGAGTATTGGCGTAAATAGGTGAAAAAACTTGCATTAATTAAAATAGAAATTGAAAATGTATGTTACTGTTTCAAAGATTGTAGTTAAACAGACTTCAACACCCTCAAGTTGACCATACAAGTAATTGGTTGCCATAAATTACCTTAGAATTCTTTATTTATCTTTTTCACACTTTTTTTTTTTTTGGAAAAGTGATCCAGACTGTTTGACTTTATATAATTTACCCAACAAAGGATGATGTATTATTACTATTATAACCCTTTTTACCACTGGCTGTTACGGTAATGGCAAACAATTCTTCCTTGGTAAAGTGTGACCTAGTGTTAGAAGGGTTGTTAATAAAGTTTTTACTATATATAGGTTGCAGATCGGAAGGTACAAGGTACAATATACTGCTGACTATACATTGCACTTTCAACTGTGAAGGCATTCTTATAACTGACGCTCAATCTTATTTGGTTAATAGCAGCATATAGTTGACATATGCTGTTGTATTGTGTTTTCTTCGGACATTAAGTCGTACGTTTAGAGATAGCTGACCTAACATTAGGGGTCCAGCATGAGGGAAAATGACCCGATTGTGGTTTTGTTTCTCAGTTTATAGTTTGCACTGTAACCACGACTACTCCAAGACTGTTAAAAGTACTATTTAAGATTGAGATTATTGAAATATTAGAAACCGAACAAAGACACACAATACTGAATTGGTAAATGACCACAGAAGTGTTTTCCCGTTACGTAAATAGTTCCAAAATGGTGGCGATATCTCTTGGAGACGAATTCGTTTGAATATTTGTCTCAAAAAGAACTGAACTTTTTTATTCTGAAGAAAAGTCCTTTCAGAACCAAGTGACATAAATGAAGAGCAAAAATAGTTGACGTTAATGTGAAATAATTACTATAATATTAGCACTAATACTACTAATAAAAAAAAAATCTAGTATTGCTACGTCAAGGAACGGTAAGAAAAAATAACTTGGGAAACCAAGAAAGCACAATAAATTAAAAATGCAGTTAGGTGGCAAGGATAAGTGCGACCTTGAGCTGCTCCATATTACTGAAGGCACTTAAAAACTGTTACAAGTAAAAATACTCAAATCAATTGGAACTGGGCTAAGTGTTGCTTAGTAGTTATTGTGCTATATTATAGATCCAAAAGTCCATGATTTACTTGCTGTTGCCACATACACACACAAAGGAAATCGTATTTTCCTCTTTGGACTATGGAACTGTCATAAGAGTGATAAACAAATTTCTTCAGATCATGCCATTTAGCCAGACAAGAGTTGGTGGTGTTAACTAGCTGCCTTTTCTTTTGTCTGTAACAACAGAGTTGTTTTGATACTACCAAACATTTATCCAATCTTTCACACCCGATTGTTATTTTGTCAAATTTACTTTAAAAAAAATGTAGCAATCTGAGATTAATGTATCGATAATTAGCCAATAAAAAGTTGTTTTAGTTTCATTTGAAACATAAAATAGTATTTTACTTGCACTTCTCAATCTGGAATTTTACTGCAACTGACACGTGCTGGTCAACACCTGGTAAGTCTCACGCTGGTACAACGGATTTACAACGCTACAATTAGGGGTTCGATTCCACTCGGTGCACTCAGCATGTATTCTGATGTGGCTTTGCTATAAGAAACACACACACACACACCTGGTAATTTGTAACGTGCAACTTAATGTATCGCTCCTTCATGTTTCCACAGTTCTTTTTCTCCAAAAATTCGCCTAAAAGACAAACACTGGACTTTAATCCCTGACATTAACATTTCCAAAACTGTTGATTCTGACCATCTAAAAAATGTTGACATTGTTATAATGTGTCCAAGAATGACGGGATGGAAAGTTGGTAACCTTATCGCAGAAGTTGGAGTGTCGCCTTTGAAATATCTGCTAATTTTATCTTTCCAGAACGAGTAAATACTATTATGTCCTTATTTAGTATATGTACATAAATTATACTAAACTTTGTACGGGTGTTTTGTATGTATTTAGTTGGCGTACTTGTTAACTGCCTTTATATTATAAAAAGTTGTAAACAATTGTTAATCGTACAGCTTAGCGAAAGTTGCATAGAGTAGTAATTGTTCAGTAAGGCTTATAGTTGTTTGAGCCTGTTTTTGTGTCATACGCATTTCCAGTGAGTTTTGTACGGCTTTTATGAAGTAATGTAGAGTTGTACAAGTTGATATGGGGAGGTTATTTTCTTTTGAATATTTAACATTAAAGGAAAACAAGGAACCCTTTGGTCCAGCTAGGTCGTCCTATTTACTAACCTAAACACTGAAAAAGAAATCATCCCTTATCATTCAGATATTTGTCAATCTTTCCTTTAAACTCATTTAAATTAACTACATCTAACAAATCTCAAGGCAACCCGTTCCTAGGGTCATCTACCTGTTAGAAATAGTTGTTGTAGCTAGAAATGACTCCTTCCCTGCCAAGAGTTGTATATATTTTCCCTTGTCTTGTCATTTTCACCATTAAATACCCCCCCTCCAATTGAGACAATCAATCTCTTTAATTATCTTAAACACCTCAGTCATGACCATGTGGTTAGAGCATTTGTCTCACAATCTGAAGGTCGTGGGTTCGAATCCTAGCCCCACCAAACATGTTGGCTCTTTTAATCAGGGAGGAGTTATAATGTGACGGTTAATCCCAACATTCTTCGGTAACATAGTAGCCCAAGAATTATTAGATTGGAGATGGTTAGCCCTCGTGTAGCTTTACGCGAAAATCAGATCAAACCAAATCAATCAAATCTTCAAGCCTTCTCTTTCAAGAGGAAGTTTGGATATCTTAGTTCAGATATCTTAACATATCCTTTCCATTCCTCTTCTGAACCCTTTCCAGCAATTCTGGGAGTTATCGTTGGGGTAATTACAGTATTGTAAGACACATAATCTTCATATTAACATGACTTAAAAAGTTAGCGCAAGAATAATTAATGAATCAACTACACCTTTACAACTCTTTAGCCGCTGGAGTTTGAGAAAGTTTGTTATATTAAATATATGAATAACATCTACTGAATATTGCAGACACTTGAAACTTCCTGTTTTATATCAATGTACGTGTTTATTACGACAGTTTTAAATTCGTTCACATGGACTGCATTTATCCCATTAATCGTGTTGATTTATATTAATCAGATTTCTTTTAGTGCTAAGGTTCAAGTGCTGTTTTTATAACCTAAATGTTCTCCTCGTATTAGATTTCTGCTTAAAGAAAAATGAATCGTAGAATTTCAGTGGCTTGTGTACCAATCAGTATGTTTCGTTTTGTGGTACTTTGAATTCTGATCTATCACACACTTTTGTTTGCTAGGGAAGTATACTGATTTTCTTTTGTAATTATTAATAAATATGCATGTGTATATACACGGAGTTTTACCTAATATGTAAACGGAATCCACTACATTCACCATCTGCTATATCTTGTGATCTGTTTAAACAACGGGAAGAGAGGGAAAATTGATCATGCAAAAGTTGAACTTTGTATAGATTCTAACAGCCGAATGGTTACAGTTCAGATGTATTAAAATGGCTAAACCTAACCTGAATTACTAAAACTGTTCTAGGCCTGATAAAACGACGTGGCAACGTCTTAAGTACTAATGCAGTGATTTAGTGTGTAGATTTTATCCAATTCGCTTGAAACAGACCATAACAGCACGCTGTTAGGTGTCACTTCGAAAAAAATCATGAAAATATATATATTTTTTTTTTTTTAATCTGAAAGATAAAACTGACAAGCTGGTCCTTTTTTCCAAATATAATGAACTGGAAAAACAAAAGGATAGAATTTAAAAAATATACAACTGAAACTTGGCATGGCCTATTTGTACACTTACTAGATATAGCGAAGTACATACACGTTATTCAGTAAAACGAATAAAAAGATAATGCAGGTGGCAGTCAGTAGTGTACAATTATACCAGTACTCAACTACAAGAGCCCGACATGGTCTAGCGCGTTAAGGTGTTCGACTCGTAATCCGAGGGTCGCGGGTTCGAATCTCGGTCGCACCAAACACGCTTTCAGCTGTGGGGGCGTTATAATGTGATGGTCAATCCCACTATTCGTTGGTAAGAGTAGCCCAAGAGTTGGCGGTGGGTGGTGATGACTAGCTGCCTTCTCTCTAGTCTTACACTGCTCAATTAGGGACGGCTAGCGCAGATAGCCCTCGAGTAGCTTTGCGCGAAATACAAAACAAAATTACAGGAATTAATGTTTAAATTCTCCAGAAGATGGAGGGAGGTAAGATACTCAGATATTGAATCTGAGGCATTTCCCAGCACCGCATACTTTTGTAACTGGATAAATTAAGCTTCGAAACAGTACTGTATCAAGGATATACCTTTGTTAAAAATAGACTTTCAGCTAAATTAAAAAAAGAATAGAGGGCGCAGTTAACTTCTAAAACGGCATGTTAATATTATATTCCTCTAAATCAGTATTTTCGTTTATACATCTGATTGTTCTGAACAGTGGCTTGAAACAAAGTAACTTATGAAGGGAAGTGTCTGATGAAGCTAATAAGTGGCTTGAAACAAAGTAACTTATGAAGGGAAGTGTCTGATGAAGCTAATAGTTTGCTCTTGTTCGTGTGTAGTTAAGACTATTACCTGTAAAGGAGATGACACACAATATTTATGAACAAAAGTGTCTTAAAATTTCATGTTTTAATGTAATTTTGGGCTTCAAATCGTAAAATTGATGTGCACAACGTCCATGACATAAAGCACATGAGTTAAGACAAGTATATATGCGTTAAAGAGTGAGGTGTAATTCTTCAGAAGGTTCCTTTCTAAAGCATTCTCATAATTTTTTATAAATACCGATCTGCTACCTTGTTGAGTTTTCATACGTGTTTTACAGAGAAGTGGCGAGTTAACGAATATGGACGTCACAAATCTAATCTCCAAGGGTTTAAAGATGTTTAGTTCATGGAGACATCGCATCTTCTCAGCATCAAAGCCACGTTGGATTCTTTTGCTTTATTGACGTATACGTATATATCAGTTTGAAGAGGTTTTGCGAATACAAACGATGCAGCTATTCAATAGTGTTTTGTAATAATCCAAGTGCCAGGCGCTGTGGATACTTCAATCAATAGCCGGGAGTGAAAAACAGCATATAGGGAATGGTGGTGTTATACATGTTAGTTTGTTTAAGTGGTTTTTAAGGTGGCACGCCGATGAACTTCAAAACCTCTGAGGGCCATGTGGTTTGTAGAAAATACATAAAGGATTTTTGTCTACAGAAGAACCCACGTCTAGTTTGTTCTTTGCATCGGGAAAACTGTCCTGTTTCAAAAGATATAGAAAGGTATAATGTTAGTGATAAATAATAAGTTTGTGTCTATTAAATATATGGGTTTTTGTCTTCCGAATAATTTTGTCTCATTAAATGTTCAACAGGAAATTATTAACAAAGGTGCCGTTGTAACTTTCTTTTCGTTGGCAAGTTCGTTTATGTTGAAAATAACTCGAGGCCAGTCTGTGCAACAAAAAAAAACAACACTTTTTGCTAACGTTTCTCTACAGGTTTGTATACTGTATAAATTGTTTTAGGCCTGTATTTAAAGTTATGTTATTTGCACTACACTAACATAAGAACGAACTTTCTACAAAGTAACTCAGTATTCGTGATAGCTAACACAGACACAAAAATGTGAACACAATGAACGATTAACTCTGAGCTAAAATCAATGCTCTTGATACTTTACTGTAAGCTTGCTGAGCAGATATTCTATTCACTCACATTTATAGCATAATCCTTGTTTGTCTCGCACCTCACAACGCCTTTAGTTCATTAATATTCCCGAATATTCTAGGACTGACTTGACATTAACGTGATACGCCCTCTAGCAAATATTTAGATTAAAACACTAAAAAAATATATAGCTTATAACAATACGTAAACTAAATTCAAGTTCGTTTACCAACAAGCTGTGCAAGTAGTAACTGAAACATCTCCCTCATAAAAACAACAAAAATCCTTCTAGTACAGAATTTTACATTGTTAAACTTTAATTGTAGTACATGTCTCTCACTCCCCTCGGTTTCCATTTCCACTCCCACCTTCACCCTACTAGAAAAGTCTGCATTTGGCGTATCTAGTGCCAACGAGACATTTTACGCAATACTAGGCCTCACCATTTGAAATAAGACATGATGGTAGTGTCTGCGCTACTTATGTTGCCAGTTTTCATAAACGACAACTGTTATGTTGTGAAGTAAATTAAAGAAATGTATTGAAATTATTATCAATTTCATTTAAATCATTTACAAGTTACTTTTATTATAAGGATTAATAACACAACGCTATCATTTATTGTTTTTAGCACTAATTATTTATTATTTTATTAGAATAAACTTTAATTTGATTCAACGGAATGATAGTTTAATAAACGCGCAGGAAGATACACACATCTAAAGCATACTATCACAATTCAATATTTAAACAGTTTAGAATAAAGAACATAAAATGCACTTGAACACCAAATCAGGTTTTACAGAGAGCCCCTGCTGTCGAGATTTCATTGTTAGTTCATATATAATATGTAATACTGTAACGTAGTGATTGTGTCTACTCTGTTCTGGCGCCTGGACTTTTTGAAAGAGTGCATTTAATACTGAATTCCTGTCGAGTACTACTCTAAAGATAAAACGTTAAATCACCAGCAGGAACAAATATATATTCGATAATCAGTGGCGTCATTGCTGGGGGAGGGGATAAAGAAGTAGCTCCCCATGAATCTCGGAAGGACCCTAGAATAATAGTTTCTTTGATACATTTCGAGCCAGACCGGAATAACAGATACATAAATTACGCCACAGATCAGAGGCCCACTTGAGATAAGTCTTCTTTGCACTTTCCCTTAATATTTTATGTGAAATGACGCTCCTGAATAATATAACTATTCTTACAGTTAAAAACAAGTGGAAAATACTCTCATGAAATTGAAAGCGTAAGAATTGAGTGCACCACAAAGTGAGGAAACAAGGTAGGAATGGGCACTGCGTAATAAAACTTCCTCTGCAGTCCGCACACGTACTCGTGTCCAACAACATTGTCTACTTCGTATATTCTTTGTATCTACGTGGATTAAATTTATATAGAAATTAGTTTTGTTTATTATACAATGACTAGACCAGGTGGTTAAGGCGCTCGACTCGTAATCCGAGGGTCGCGGGTTCGAATCGCCGTCACACCAAACATGCTTTTTCAGCCATGGGGGCATTATAATGTGACGGTCAATCCCACCATTCGTTGGTGGGAGTAGCTTATAGAGGTCGCGGTAGATGGTGATGACTAGCTGCCTTCCCTCTAGTCTTACACTGCTAACTAAAAAAATAAAGAAAAAACAATTATTTTCAGCTAGGTACTCAATTACGCTTTGCCAAAATTTTGTTTTGGTATTCTTGACACGTCAAGTTATATTAATTTGGAGTCGTATATTAGTCCTAAAACTTTAACTGCTGTTGCTGCCTTGAGTAAAGTTGCATCTAAATACAAGTCTGGTACTGTCCCACTTTTAATCGATGTAGTGAAAAGTATGTCTTGGGTTTTTATAGCATTCGTTTTGATTCTCCATTTATTACAATTTCTTTCTATTCCATCTAATAATGGTAGAACGTTACATGCTGCTCTTGTAGAGTTTATGTAGTCTTACACTGCTAAATTAGGGACGGCTAGCGCAGATAGCCTTCGTATAGCTTTGCGCGAAATTCAGAAACAAACAAACGAACAATGACTACATATTTCTTTGAATCGAATTATTGAAAGTAATACATGTACTATAGCATCTATTTATATGGCATCAATCAGAAGGATTTGGATATTCGTGTGGACTCGTATATACAATATTTGTTTATCTTTTCCTTATTTTAACTTGAGAGTAGTCACCTTCCCACAATTGTCTGCAGGCAGTGAAGAGTGATATAGATGTGGAACGTTGTGGGCTTGGGCACCCACATCTTGTTCTCCTAATTTCTAATTTTCTTATGTGAGACTAGCAAATTGGAGGTTGACTGATACAGTGTATCCCCACCGCAATGTGGGTCGTACTTCTGAAGTCACTTCCAAAATTAGGATAAATTTTATAATTCCACCTTGTAGCTTGTACCTTTAGGATTCTTTTTCTTAATTTTTTATTTCATGTTAATGTGTTTTGGCTTATGGCTTCAATTTTATGATTATATATATATATATATTCGTTACAACTTGTCCTTCCTTTTCCAGTTGCATGAAAATGCAATAGGACTTTATATATAAATTATATACGTAGATTACCATACAAAGACAAAATATCCTAAGAGCTTTCTATGTATCGACGGCACAGATATGTTGCTGTCTATTCAAAAACAGAAGTATAATGGCATGGACTATGTTGGACACGCCCCCTCATGAGGTTGTTCATATAAAGTTTTATTACACCATTCTACTTTGTCGTCACTTTTTGGTCATCTCATTCATACACCTTTTACATTCAAAGTGACATGACATGTGCATCATTTATTCATTTGTGTTGATATTCTGTCTGTATATCATTGGTGTGGGTGTGCACCATAATATAATGTGCAAACAATGATGCATGTGTGTGTGGTGTGAACTTTTTTCACTTCTATGTGTACGTATTGTTAGTGGGTTCACCCCGCGTTAGCATACCCTTACTCAGTTTCAAGATCATTTCATCCAATGTTATAGATTACGACCCTTCACTCTTTTTTTATTTTACCACTTAGAGTATGAAGTGAGCGAGCAGACGTACGCATTTCAAAATGGCGTCCCTGTTCGAAGTATAACATGATGGTATCAAATAGCACTTCGTCTTGGATTTGTTTAGTCTAGAAAAATGTTAGAACTTGCACGTGGTTTCTGTGCTATTACTCTGTTTGCTGCACTTATAACTATGGTAGTCTGCCACACAGCTAATGAATGAGATTGAGAAATGTGTGGTTTTGTGAACTTTTTGTATCTGTTTAGGTTTTATAACTTGTATTTTTATGTGGTTTCTTAAATCACCTAAACAAATACTTTGAAGATTTAACATTTAGCCTTTAAAGGTATGTACGAGTAAATAGCTTGCGTTGTTTAACCGCCCCAATCCTATTAAAAGTACTACCATACTTCCGATATTTGGAAAACGTTGTTGTGAACAACCCAGAATGAAATTTATCTGAACCTTAACAGTAAGGAAAATTTCGCGACATTTTTCCATGTGAATACCAGAGCTTTCTCAAGCGAGATGATGGATTGTTATAGCTTCTACGCTGGAACGTAACTACCATATCTTTTTCTTTTTTTGAATTTCGCACAAAGCTACTCGAGGGCTATCTGCGCTAGCCGTCCCTAATTTTGCAGTGTAAGACTAGAGGGAAGGCAGCTAGTCATCACCACCCACCGCCAACTCTTGGGCTAGTCTTTTACCAACGAATAGTGGGATTAACCGTCACATAATAACGCCCCCACGGCTGAAAGGGTGAGCATGTGTGGCGCGACTGGGATATGAACCCGCGACCCTCGGATTACGAGTCGCACGCCTTACGCGCTATCATATCTATTTTGTGTAATTTTGTGAAGTAAACCCATCGATCAATACACCTGGCGTTATCTCATGTGACTGTGAATCAACCAACAGGATTAATACGTTTTGTGTTGCACCAGTCATGTTGTTATACAGTCGATCTAATTAATGCACTAGTATTTTAGTTGTTATAATGCAGCCAACTAGATTATTAAATCTTATGGTGACGCAACAAGTTTTGTTAATGCATGCGATACATTTCAACATCTTGTGTCACAGTTAGTCTAAATAATTTACTTGTTTTAACTGTCATGTTGAGATAGAGTCGATTCATTTAATGCACTTGTATTTTATTTGTCGTGTCATAACGTAGCCAGCTAGAGTAATAAACCTGATATCTTATTTCTCATATTTTGACACAATCTGATTAATACGTTTATAATGACATTTTGTGATCCCTTCTACTCCATTGTTGTTGTTGTTTGCAAGAAACAAAAGGAAACTAAACAGCACGAGAGAAACCTTTAAAAACGTTTATTTAGTGACTAACCAGCTACCAACCATAATAGTAATCGATATACGATCGACACATTTACCATAAGCACAACTATTTTCTGTTTTCTCTCTAGGAACGTGCAAAACATACATAAGCCTTACTAACGCGCCATGTTAGATTGTAAACTGTATCGAAATATATATGCAAAAACGGCTCGTTGTTCGCTCTTTACGTAAAATATTTTCTCAACCCAAACGAGCCGTTTTTGCATATATATTTCTCTGCAAGTGGGTTTTCTCGACATCACTGATTGTAAACTGTATCGCCTTATAATTTTAGATTACTTGTGTTTTCGGTTTTGTGCGTGTTCTTTGTCTGGTTCGAATCGACAAATTTCTTATTGATCCTTTGTAAATACGATCTTACGTTCGTCGTATCTGTTTACGTACAGGACTGTCTCGGTTTTTTCTTGGTCTTCTGGGTCGTGGCGACTGTGAAGTCGACGTTGTGAAGTCGCTGGCCCCACAATCACGCCGGGAGATTGTCTGCTTGTAATGGACTTATTAAAAATGGCGCCGTTTTCCATGATGTCTTCATGAAAAAAAGGCATTCTCAGAAGTTGCTTTCTATGTGTTGTTGTGTCAGCTCGATCATGCCTTTTTCCATAACCTTAACGTATTCTAGTCATCCATACAAGTAGTCTATCACTTTCCATTTGATTTTAACTTGCTTATTTTCTAGTCAGCTAATTTCATGTCACATCAGATATGTTTCCCGGAAGATGAATTAGGACTATTTTTGATACCATTGCACATGAACAGTCTTTTTCCCTGCTACATCATAGTCATCACTGGAAAGCCCAATAATCAACATCTTCTAATCTCTTGCTTTCTGACACCCCCCTTCCATTTCCTTCCCGTACATATTTCCTAATGCAGTGTTACGTATTATTTCTCGTTAGGTGACATAAGGTGTTTGCTCTTGTACCTTGTAGTTTAGTTATAGTTCTCGGTGGCTCAGCCGGAAGTTCAAGGTCTTTTAATTGTAAAATTGAAGGTTCGAATCTGTTGGATAGCGTAACTTTAAATAGAATGAAATAACTTTATAGTTTACTATTATACGCTCATAAATATATACTCGAATTGCTTCAGTGTATATTTAATATTTATAACACTGCAACGTTATTAATGTTATACGCACTGTATTGATACTCGTAACAACTTTCTTAGCGCTTAAAACAATACTATTACTATAATATTTCATTGTTAATAACGGTGTAACTTATCAATGTTCGAAGGAAATATATACACAGTTTTATATAGTACGCCTCTGTTTTAGAAAACAGATAAACAAAAATATTTATTGCGTACAAGATCTTCGTCGGAGAATATTGTAACTTCTTGTAAAGTTAGTTAACAATACGAAAACCTGGTGTAGATTTAGCTTGTTTATTTCTCCCGTGTTTTACATAATATAAAAATTGCTGCTTACTAAGGCCGGACGTGTTGGTATCGTGGGCCCTTGGAATTGTAACGAGAACTGATCTCTTCCCTTTTCCATACTTCACATTTAGATATCCTTTCATGTTCCTGTACAAGTTACTTAAATTTGAAGATGAATATTCCACCTTTAGCTAATTCGATCATGAAGTAAGCAAATTAGATTTCAAACTCTGAAATAGCGATTATAAATATATTTGTATATTTTAACCTGGGCTGTATATACTCTTGGCAGCCCAGGATCCTGGACAGATTTCCCGATTGGCCTCCCTTAAATCCGACCCTTATTGTATCCTTTAGGTAGCTGTTTCTTCAGAATCGCCAATGTTGTGGAGAGTTAATATTTTCGCCACACGAATTCCTTTTATATAGATATAGAAGGATATAAGAATACACGAGTATTTTCAATTATTTATTGATAGAATTAATTATATTAAACATACGTGGTTAGAAGTAAGGTACCAATTCACATGTGGCTAGTGGCGACCGTATTGGACACCGTGGCTTTTAAGATGTAAACGCGTACATCAAATAGTTAAGTACACTTGAGTTAAGCCTAGTTAGAGTTCTTAAAGATAAATGTTGACCTTTAACACTTGGTTAAGTGTTTAGCCATATAATGAACTTATTCGACGAAATTGAGTGGAAACTTCAAAATTTCGTGTAAAATATAATAATAGTAAAATAAAGCGTAACCACTTTTCCTATCAATTATGAATTATTTATTTTAAAATTAAGAATATAGTCAATATATTAGTTTCCTGTTGTTGATGTTAGTTTGTTACGAATATTCGTATAAGACAAGTCGTTAAAATATTTGAGCGACATAAACTATGTTGAAAAACTCTAGTTTACACCTTTATCGTCACTTAGTTTGTTGACATAAGGCGTAACCTGACCCTCGGATGCATAATAAATAATACTTACACAACACTTACACTAATTTCGTGTTAATAACATAACTTGCATCACCAAAACTTGTTCGTTTTTTGTCTGTCTGTAAACCTTTCTGCTGTCTGTTCACATATACTTGTACATTAACCTGAGAAAATAAAGTTCCATATATCTCCTGGAAAACTAACCCATCTTAGTTGATTAAATCATATTGTTGAACGACATGTATACGTGTATATACCATTATGGCGACTTACACAATGGGTTATTTATAAGTGAAATTCTAGTTTGTCAGACGACAAGATGTTTTAATATCGGACACTTCTATGCTATTATTGGACTTCGCCGTTTTGTTATTAACCTTTCACCAAAGTTGAAATAGGTTGTTTTTGATATTTAAATGAAAGTGTCATTTGTGGTTAAAAAGTTAAGATGTCCCGATTGATTTCAGTGGTGGCAGTTTATACAAAAGAAAAGGATATTTTCCTTATGTGTACTTTACTTACGGATAAAAGGTTGAAGGATATCCAGATTGATTTTAAACATGGCAGTTTTTACAGAAGGGTAGTTCTGTGTGTGTGTGTGTGTGTGTGTGTGTGTGTGTGTGTGTGTAATATTACTTTTGGTTAAGAAATTGAAGGATGTCTAGACTCGGAAATTCTAAAGTTATGAATGTTTTTATAGATGAAAATAACACCATTGTCCAAGCTCTTTACGGAAAGGAATGTTATGTGGGCGATTAGACATCATAAATATTATTTGTGTGTGTTTAAATACTTTCACGGTCACAGGTCTACAAATATAGATATTTGTTTTATCGTTCGTGGCTGTAGATTTATAGATGCAAGTTCCTTACATATAAAAATATTTTTATCCAGTGCTAGTGTCCTTCACGAGATGGCGCTTGCATATTTCGTTTGATCAATACCAGTACAAGGTTATTTTCGCATTACTTCGTTGGTCAGTGTTCAGTGGTCTTTTCGCTTCAATTTAAGCTTCAATTTATCAATGAACATTTAAAGCGTAACAATTACTGTGAAGTCTTAAATAAAATACTTTTACAGAAAATGTAAAAATTTTAAGATGATATATCAACACTTTAGTTATGCCATTTATGAAATAAGATTTTCTTTTGAAAACACTATCATGCTAAATATTTTTCGTACTACACAGTGACGTACCCAGTGACGTACAGAATGGGCAGTTCCATCCCACCCACCCCAAAAAAAAATTATCCCTATTTCTTCTATTCATAGAACTTAAGTGATTTACACGGAAGTTGTTTTTTAAATGAAATGACTTTTTCAGAATACTGATGTGATCATTCAACTGCCACCCTATAATAACCGTAATTAATTAATCGAAGCAGTGGCGCCAATGAAGGCCTTGACATTCATGTTACTCAAACAAAACTCCAGCCACGTACTTGTAAAACTAAACTAGTGAGTATGAACGGCTGACTTTAGGGTTGAAAGCATCATGGATTAAAATCTGCATCACCTGAATGAAGTAGAATTGATGCAAACTCTTTGAGGAAGTGTTTCTTTAATTCCAGGTTCGTGATCGCTAGTTTGCGAAAATCCATTAGGCTTACGTCGTGGTATCAAATTAACAACCTGAATGACATCGCAAATCATGTTTATTTCGATCCCAATGTTTCAGTTAATAATGTATCAGAAGCAATAATTAAAATCATATATATGGCGTTGTACTAAGACAACGAATCACTTTGGGCTGTTAAATATATTTTTGGATGTGGTATTTACTTGCACACTGGGAGTTTGTTTTCGAACATTAGTTTATTAGAACCCATCGCTGAACCGTAACAAAGGGTGACGTATTAACGTCTCTTCATCTTCTCGAATTATCTGTTGTGAAAAAGTTGTAATATGAAAGTGAACTTTTGCCTATTTGTTTTATATTTCATAAAAGGTCTTCGTGTCATGGTTTAATACTGTTCATTAGCCCCTCAAAACAGCAAAACCATAGTATTAACTCGATTTTTTGTTATAAAAACTGGATTATGTGTGTGTGAAAGTGTTTAAAAAACCTACTTCCTTTAATCAATTTTATTAGATTATATTTGATGAATGTATGCCAATGGTGTTGAGGATATGGGGAAGCCACGCATGCTCCTCAACTGTAGTTCCTGTTTAGCATTGTACATTTCCTCTGTTGTTCCATTATTTTCTCATGTGAGATACGTAAACACGCACGTGTGGTGTTACAAGAGTACATGCATACAGCTGCTGTCATAATTAAGTGCAGTTATGCAGACCAGACAAGGCTTCTTACTGGGTGATAGGTTAGAAATGTGTATGTTTGAAGTTATCAGTTGTAGTTGCCACAAAATAAAGTACCTGTCACTATTACGTTGCAGGAGAAATTCAACTTAAATTTGGTAACTTTTAATGATGGGATTTAGTGCTAGTATATGCCCTTTAAAACTGAAATTACTCGCTCCTGCCATTGTTAAATGCATTTCGCGCCATCTATTGTGGATATATTTAAACAATTGATATTGATTTATTAACATGATCATCTGCAGGATGCAATGTGCTCGTATTCAGTGCGTAGCTAAAACAACAAAATAAAAATCCGCATTTTCATGAATATTCCTGCATATGTGTATTTTGTATTTAATGTGCGAGATTTATTTTTGGCATTGTCTTAATTGTTCAATTAAAATATTATCGAAGTGAGGAATGTGTTCACGTTTGTTTTAATCTTTAAATGTTAAAATTTACCTATCGTCTTATTCTATATTTCTTAAAATATTTCCTCAAATTCGGAAAGAATAACATTAGAGAAACTTTATATGTAATTATCAAAGTAAGTCCTGCCGAGTGTACCTCGCAGTGGAATATCCACGTAATCGCTTTTTATAAGTGATTCTTAAAAATTCGTGACCCGAAACCTGTGTTAACATTAACAAAGGTACTGCGTTCTTGTACAATTTCATAATTTTATTCCGAATACTGTGAGTAGCTCCGTTCAATAAGACCTGCTCTAACCCCTACATGTTTTGTTACGAATCACGTATTAGGATTGTTTTTCGAGAAAGCGCGTGACTTGGCTGAAATACGTGGGTCATTCATCTAAAACAGTGCCCTATCACTTACGGTATAATTTCCGTAATAAACGAGTGAAAGCAAATGTGCTATCAACCACATTGTTCCGTCTTATCCCAGAGAACCTGACATCTCCTGTAAGGTCTCAGCACTGGGTATAATAAACAAAGATGGTTTTAAAGCTCTTTATATAACTTTTTATGAACGACTGTTATGGTGTGAATTAGGTTAAGTAAGGGAACTGCAATTACCTTTTGTAAGTCAGATACTTAAGGTCGGTATTAATAACACATTAATTATTTCACTTTTTAATACTTGTTACTATATTTTTACTAATTTTATGACTTACCTTTACTCTCATGTTGGGTATGATTATCTGTTTGTGTAAATTTATTCAGTTTTTCATTTGTTTAGTGGTAATTGTTGACCTTAGACATCTTAATATTTGTTATATAACATTTCAACATTATGAAGATAACGTTGACGTCAGGAGATAATTTAATTTGTCCTTCAAGTACTCCTATTGCAATAACTAGATTTTAATTATTACAATTCTGTTTCAAACAGAGCAACTAAGTTCCTACAATTGGGGCAGTTAGTAATTTTTGGATGTTATTGGGCTATATAGTGGTTCTCAAGCTCTTTGACGGATTATAAGTTCTATATACTTCCTTTGTGTAATTAAAATTTTTCCAGATGTATTGAAGACAGCCAGCGCTGATCTAAATACTTCGAGTGGCGTTTTTTGTATTCGTTCTTATTGCCTAAATATATCTACCCTAAGTGAATACTTGTCAGGTAATTATTTGAATACTATAAAATGTACAGTGCTATATGTTAATCGCGAGTTATAGTTAATGTATAACGTGTATTTAAATTTTATAGATAAAATCGAAGTATGACCCACAGCTTGCGTTTGAACTGTTACAGTGGATAAAAGACCTCACAAACGAAGATATTGATGCTGATGGTGACAGCAAGAACTTCCACGCTATACTATGTGATGGAAAGATACTCTGCAAGTGGGTTACAAACTTGTATTTTTAAAGCTGTTTAATGTACAACATTTTATTTTGTTACCTGAGAGCCCCCCCCTCTTTTATTTTAATTTGCTTCTTACATTTCGGGTTGGATACTTCACATTAACCATCTAACCGTTCTACAGTGCAGTAGTCTGCTTTTATTATTGGCTGTACATTTTCCTCATTAGAACGTGAATTTCGGTGAAGAAAAGATGGCGCCCTAGCCTAATGATGTAATTTAGCCTTTGATTCGCTACTTCCGCTGCAGCAGACTGGTTTTGCTGAATTCACAGCTCATCAAAGCTCCATGGAAGAGCGAACGAAGTATATAAATAAAGTAGGCCTCGTACAGTGGTTGAATTAAGCAGTTTATTTGTTGTTGATGTGTAGCCTTTACGCAGTACTAATAATCTAAAATAATTTGATTGCTTTTCCGTAACAATGTTTATTACTGTACATTTTTGTAAATTTTGACTTTTTTTTCGCTCAATTTACTTAATGCAGATCAAGCATTTATTCGTGAATCTTTAATTGGATTTATTTTAATTCAAATCAATGAATTATTTATTTGCTTGGAAAATCAGTTCTGAAATTTACTAACAAATATTTCAATATAAAAAAAAAAAAATCTGAAAGTTGCGCATTACTCCTTTGAGCATTACACATTTTCTTAATCTTAACGGAATTGTAAATAGTTCTTTCTAAGAGGAAAGTTCTTTTCCTATAAAGTTTCCGCACATGAGAAGTATGTTTTCAGCTTTCCTTTCTGAGAAGCCCCCTTGTGGCACAGCGGCATGTCTGCGGACTTACAACTAAGAACCAGGTTTCGATACTGGGATAGTCCATTCTGAAGCTTTTGGGCTTAATATAAAATAAACATTTCTGAGAAATTAACCAGTGTCTGAAATATCCTCTCAGTCCTGTGTAACATTTTATTAGCTCTAGCTTATCACAAATTTTCAGCGAAAAGGAATTGTCTGGTAAAGCCATCGGTTTTCTCCTTCCAGATTATTAAGTATTTGGCATATTTCTCATAATGACAGTTCAGCTGTGGCAGTAGTCTTCTCATAAATAGTCAGGTTCAAGAAGAGCAGCTGTTGCCGCCCCAAAAATGTCTTGAAATAGAGAAAGGTTCTTAAAATTACAAACACAAAACTTGTAGCACTGGTTCGAAAAACTAATAGGAATAGTTCTTTATGGTTTAGGGATTTCGCTATTGAATAAATGTGGTACAGTCCAGTTAATTTTCAAATACTTGTTTTAATTTTTCTGATAATTTTAATATTTTCAAACATTACTAGATTGTGTTATATATCCATTAATGCAAAATTTTGATATATGTACTTTGCTAATCAAATATAACATTCTTCACATGAGACGTAAATTCACCTGATCTATTAAATTATAAATGCCAAACTTTCTTCAAACAGATTCTTCCGTTTTGTCCAGAATGTTTTCGAATATTTTCCATGGTTATTTTGTTTTTCGTTGCTAGAATTGCTTTC
Source organism: Tachypleus tridentatus (assembly GCF_004210375.1). Lineage (NCBI taxonomy): Eukaryota > Metazoa > Arthropoda > Merostomata > Xiphosura > Limulidae > Tachypleus > Tachypleus tridentatus. Next base: position 20,856,530 of record NC_134829.1, read on the forward strand.
ATTAAATTTTTTTTTTTACTTCCAGCTTTACGTTTATTTATTCTTTCTTGTTAAATGGTTGAAAATAAACCATATGTATCAAATAAAATTATTTAGGAGTAATATACAAATTATATCATCAAACATTTATATAGCTGTATAAAATAATTTCATAAAATATCGTTTTCTTTGTGACAATTATTTTCAAAGAATTTATAAAACATAATTTAACCATTACATCTTTTTATTTTAAGGTTTGTAATTACAATGTTTCACATGTCGTAACTGTAAGTGATATGTTCATTTTTTATTTTAATTATATTAGTTCCCTAATTCACTTGCGTGCTAACACTAGCATACAAATAATGCATTTTTTTTAAGAGTTCTTTAGGCCTGTTACTAGTTCTTTCGCATCCCGCTAGTTCAGCAGTGTCTACAAATTTACAACGCTAAAATCAGGGGTTCACTTCCCCTCGGTGGGCTCAGCAGATAGCCCGATGTGGTTTTGCTATAAGAAAACACACAAACACACACAGTTATCTTTCATGCTAGGTAAGTAGCGCTTTATTATCGTCTTTCCGTAATAGACAATTTCTTCTTTTGAGAACTTAAAAGCATTTAAGATAGCTTAATTTAAAATACCTTTTATTTCCTGTTTAGAAGTCCATTAAGGCCTAAAATTTATATTTTTAAAACGTTCGGAACAAACTTTGTTTTGTAGGCCAAAGTCCTTATGTTGGGTTTTTGCCAGCCATAATACATCCATAGAAGAAAATCTTAAAACTAACCGATGTAATTCCAGCTTAAGTCTTGCAGTAGCTAATCCACATAAGTAGATCTAACTACAGCGAGTAGTAGTTGTATAACAAGTATATTACATAATGGTGCACCACACAATCCATTATTCTGTTTATATGCAAGCTCTTTTTTTCCGAAAGAGCGACGCCTAATCCACTTAGTATCTCTGAGCTGCCGTGCAATCGGCGAAGGTAGCCTCACTAGCCATATAAGGATACACTCAGTAAACCTTCATTTTAATTTAACATTCGTAGTCCAGTATTTGTCGAATGGGACAGTTGCGTTTCAGCGGTGATGTATGTAACACGCCTAATATAGTGTAACTATTGTATGGGTGGCGGTGTAATTACAAACCTACGCATTCGTCATATTAAAATGCCAGTTCGTCTTTTTGCATTTCACTAATTGTTAATCATGTTTACACATTTGAATATTTTTCGTTTCTGTGAATTAAAGCATCTCAAATCCTTATTGAGAACCATTTAAAACATGTTAGGTACCTATTTCGTTATTAACAAACATTTCTTTAACTTCATACTTTCTTTACCAATCTGTACAATCGGAACCATTTAAAACATGTTAGGTACCTATTTCGTTACTAACAAAAATTGCCTGTACAGCTTCTCTATATAAGAACATATACGAAATTGTGATAAGTGTTCCTAAGTTATTAAATATAACGTAAAAACAAGCGACATGTAAGCGTGGAGTCCGTGGACTGTTTAGGAGAGTTTGTGAATACTGAGTCTTTATTTATTTACAGGTTGATCAATATTCTTCAGCCAGGCACTATCCCAGAAAAAAAGATAAATGATAGTAAGTTGGCTTTTAAGAAAATGGAGAACATTAATCATTTTCTCGAAGGTGCACAAAAGTTAGGAGTGCCATCTGAAGAGATATTTCAAACAGTCGACTTGTGGGAACAGCAAAACCTGACAGCGGTTTGTATCTGCCTTCAGTCTCTAGCACGTAAGGTAAGGTACCACATTTCCGTATGAGAACTGTCTGTTTACAAATTTTTCATTGTATTTCGACAGTAGTTTAATTTTCAGTGTGCATGGGTGTTTATTTTAGGCTCACAAGTATGGTCACAAGTCCCTTGGTCCTAAGGAAGCAGAACCTAACATCCGAACATTCAGTGAAGAACAACTGAAAGCTGGTGAAGGTGTTATTGGATTACAGTATGGAACAAATAAAGGTGCTACAGCAAGTGGAATAGTCTTTGGTAACACCCGCCATATGTAGAGGTGTTATTTTCCTATTGTTCATTTATATACCAAACAATTCCTGATACCCAGATTGCAACAATTGGCCCCAAAACAAAGCCAATCAAACTTCAGAAATAACGGATCTAAATCTTCATAAGGCCAATAACAGTTACGGCTTAAATCTTTCAGAAGGAACATAGATTGATAGTTTATAACACAATATTCCAAAAGGTTTTGTTTTCATAACGATCTGTCACCCACCTTTAAGTACAAAACTTTAATACAAGTCCGAAAACTTATTATTATTAACTCAACTGAAGTGTCAAAATCTTAAATTGCCTTTGTTTCTATTCTTATCTGAGAAAAAAAAAAAAAAAATTGAAACCAGCTTTTGCCAAAGTTAAACCAATGTTGTTACTATGGTCTTGTAAGCTTTCTTTGCTATCCATATTTACATTGATTAAAAACTTAAGTCTGGGTCTTCCGATAGAATTGCTTACACAACATTCCTTTTTTTCTTTTATGCTTTCCACTGTTGAAATTATGTCTAAAGTAAAATTTGTACGATCTCAAACTTGTTTTTGCTTTATCAGGTTAATGGAATATCCTGTCGTGGTGTTTATAGTGTTTACTTATTTTTGAAAATGCGCTCATATTTGTTTTTCTTTTTAATTTTAGCGAACATTTTGAGTAATGTCAGACTTGTGTAAGTTTTAATTGTGTTGATAGTAAAATCGTTTCGTAGATTAGCTCATTTTCAAAGGCGAAAAAAGTCTCAAGATATGCAGTACCTAAAATCAAGTCTGAAACAGATTACTCTGGTGACTATGTTCTCTTTCTTTAGTTACATTAATACATTTTTATTCTGCGCGTATGTGTAAGTGACCAGTTGTATCATAGGAGCTCGAGGTTAAATAAACAATAAAGAATTTTATGAATAAAAGCTTCAGAGTGTATCATTGTATTTAAATACAAAGTGTTCCTTCTATCGGTGGTGGGTGTTACCTAATTGCGGTTAGTGTCATTACTGGGCTGCTTGCTGTAGTGACGAAAGTGGTGGGCAGTGAATTAGGATTCTTGCCGAATAACTCACGGATGTAGCAGGACACACAAATGAGAACAAGTCAACCAACGAAGTTGTTTTCGTTACTTTAAATTACGCATCATATAAATGAAGTGTTTCTGTTTGATAGTTAGTGATAAAGAACCAGTGTGAAATACTGATGGACATTTAAAATAAAATCGCTTTTTATTAACTGTGAACGAGCTAAGTTGCAACATTGTGTATTTACTGGCACGGACACTGTTGTGGAAATCTTGTATAGCGTTTTTATAGAGAAAGTAAATTGAAAGTTCGCGACTTGGTACTCCTGCGTGTTTAAAGTTAGGTAAGTGAAGGCGAAAAGTTTTAAATTTCCTCTTTATCAAAAAACACGACATTTCGTGTTTCATTTGAAAGTGACAAATAAATTAAGAAGAGGAAGAAAAGTAACATTCGGGTGCATCTAAAATATGACATGGGTGGATGAGTTAGTTTAGCGTTTAATGGCGCAAAGCAACTAGGCTATTTGCGCCAAAACATGACATAGGATATCTTGTTTTGCTTGCAGAAAGAATACGAATATTGTAAACAAAACCACGTTCATCACACTGAGTAAAGTAGCAGTCCTCATGACCAAATACTTTAAAAGGTTCGTGGATGTTTAAAACCTAAAGTGACAAGTAAAACTAAGTTTTCAACAACATTCGTGTCCATGTAACCTTCGATTCCGAGGACTGGTTGGAAGAGAAATGTAACAAGAGAGACTGGATGGAAGAGATGGATTTAAAAATCAACCAGAAAATCGAAATAAATTTTAAACAAACGTTATAAAAGGAGCAAATTCGGAGAAATAACAGTATTGATCAACTTTTTTGTTAGAAGTTAACTATAAATATCAGTTTCTAACAAATTGTTGAAAAATCATTTTAAACAATTTCTATAAAAAAAGAAACTATTCCTCACGATTAACATTTCCAAACCTCTATACCTGAAATTATCTCTCACAATGATAAATAATCCAGACTAATAAGGTTCGTTCCCTTACAATTTTTCATTAATTTCATCAGTTTGATCTGGTGGTCTGTAACAAGTTCCACCTAAAAAGAAAACCTCTTATAACCACTAACAGAAACCTCACTAGTTTCAACCACATTTTTATTAGCCTCGATCTCCTCAACTTCAACAGACTGTAACTGGTGCACTATAAGTCACACACTTTCCCTTTCATTTGGATAAGCTCTGTATTAAATTAAACGCGTTGTGTGCAGGGGTGGACACTGTGTTTAGAAGTTAATCAAAGAACTGTGTGTGCTTTTTTTATAGCAAAGCCATATCGGGCTATCTGCTGAGCCCACCAAGGGGAATCGAATCCCTGATTTTAGCGTTGTAAATCCGGAGACATACCGCTGTACTATCGGGGAGCTAATCATAGAATTCCACAGGGGGGGGGGTATTTGTGTTCTGCCTGCCACGAGTATCGAAGCCCGATTTTTAGTGTTGTAATCACGCAGACATACTACTGTGCTACTTGGAGACATGGTAGGTATTATGTGGTAGTTAAAATATTATTGTGTGTTCTTATTGAGACCCCTCGGTGTGGATTCCTGTACGTGGTGAGGGGACCTCCCAGGGAAGGTTCTGTTCTGGTTACCTTCTGGGATCTAAACATCCACCCACGTGTTTGCCGTGCGTGGCGACCCGTGAAGGGGAGGAGAGGATCCTGGTGGTTGAGGGGTCCAACCCTAACACACCACTTTGGCCTCGAATTCCTGTAGACGGGCGGCCTTTGGGTGGCCACCCTTGGGTCAATCGGCTGGTCCACTTGGGCTAGAGTCAACCAAGTACCAGTGTTGGAAGTTCTCAACGGGTGTTGTGGACATTGTGCCTGATGCTGGTGTTTGGGGAAAGTGCTCACGAAACCCTAGCGTTGCTGCATTGTCCTTGCGTGACTTTGTAGTGCGTCCCCTTGTAGGGCTCCATGGTGGGTGGGGTCAGTGGGTACCGAAATTTTTCCTTTTTCCTATGGATCCTCCAAAAAATTTAAATAAAATTGTAAAAAAACAGTCAATGGGTAAGCGACCACGTCTTGAATACTCAGAACAGCAATCTTCAACATCAGTAACACACGTACCTCATTTTCTTATATTACATTCTCTTTCGGAAAAACCTTTAGGGCAAATGTCCCCTTTTTTTTTATTCAAAAGGGACTAGAGGGACTTGCTGGCTCTCCAAAGTCAGTAAAGAAACTTCGATCTGGTGACATATTGGTTGAAACATCCACATACCAACACAGTGAACTCCTCTTGAATTCAAAGGCAATTGGGGATATACCTATTGAGGTTACACCCCATGCTACCTTGAATTATTCACGAGGAGTTATTGTTGAAAGGGATTTGAAGAACGTTCCCGAGTCGGAGATTCTCGCTGGTCTCTCCATTCAAGGAGTTTCTGCAGTGAGGCGCATCTCCACTCGCAAAGATGGAGTTACACTGCCAACAAATACCCTCGTTTTAACATTTACTTCACTACGTACACCTGCCACCATCAAGGCAGGTTATCTCATTTGCAGGGTTCGGCCATACATACCAAACCCTCTTCGATGTTTCCAATGTCAGAGATTCGGCCACTCAAAGACATCTTGTCGTGGTTCCCTGACATGTGCTTGTTGTGGAGGCAAGGACCACGATGCCTATGACTGTGACATGAACCCACATTGCGTAAACTGCAATGGTTCTCACCCCTCTTACTTTCATTCTTGCCCAAAATGGTTGGAGGAAAAAGAGGTGCAGCGTTTGAAAACGACACATAACATTAGTTATCCTGAGGCTCGGAAATTGCTGTCCACAACTCCATCTCGGACATATGCTGCTGCATTTCATTCCACAACTACAGTGGGAGTGCAGACAGATCTCTCTGTGCCTCCAAGAGAATCGTTTTCAAAACAAATGAAAAGCCTTTTGACCTCCGTGGTTAAAAAGGTTGATGAATCGACTTCCACACCCATCTCTGTTCCTCCCATACCTTCCAACAAACCTCAAGATTCACGTCCTTCAGTTTCAAATACAGGCATTTCTTCTGATACATCTTTTTCTCCCACCACAAGAGACAAAACATTTCGTTCGCGTCCTCAGTCACTGGATTCCAATAACAAAAACCTGCCCACCCGACCCAGAGCAGGATCCATGGAGGTTGATAGACCTCCTCCGACTAAAGACAGTAAAGAAAAAAGACGTGGTCGTAAACCGAAGGGTTCTCCAGCCACTTCACCTACCCGTTCTTAAAAATGGCCACCTTGATACAATGGAACTGTCGAGGTTTACGTTCTAATCTGAATGATATCAAAACGCTGATTGCTTCCTTACCATCCTGTTTGTCTTTCTTTACAAGAAACATTTCTCAAAACTGCTGATACTGTCTCCATTCGGCAGTTTTCTCTGTACAGAAATGACAGGTTGTGTGATGGTCGAGTACATGGAGGGGTGGCACTGTTGGTTGATCAACACGTGCTCACCCTGTCTTTGTCACTCAACACACCCTTGGAGGCTGTAGCCATCCGTGTTTCCTTGGGTCATACCATCACTGTTTGTTCTCTGTACCTGTCCCCTGGAGAGACATATGATCAATCAGATCTTGATGCTCTCGTTGAACAGTTGCCATCTCCATTTCTAATCCTAGGGGATTTTAATGGACATCATCCCCTCTGGGGAAGTGCTATTATTGATGGGAGGGGCCGATCTGTAGAGCGGATGCTCTCTGATCACAATCTTTCTCTTCTCAATACTGGTTCTTCCACTTACTTTCATGCACCTAGTCAGTCCTTTACCGCTATTGATCTCTCAGTTTGCTCCCCTTCATTATTCTCCCATTTTTCATGGAGGGTTGACAGTAATCCACTAGGCAGTGATCATTTTCCGATCCTTTTGAGAGAGACTGGCCGTGGTCGATGCCACCCTACCCGCGTGCCCCGGTGGAAGCTGGATCAGGCAGACTGGTCCACTTTCACTGCTCTCGCAGAACTTGATCCTGCCATCGTAAATCAGCCATCAATAGACGACTGTGTAGCAGCGGTAACTGACTGTATTACACATGCAGCTGCTCAGTGTATTCCTAAAACCTCGACACGTTTTTTACGATATCCTCGTCCGTGGTTGAATCCTGCTTGCCACTTAGCACGGAAGGCTCAAAAGCGGGCCTGGGATACTTTTCGTAGATATTCCACACTTTCAAACCGGGTTTCTTTCCAACGGGCCCGTGCACATGCTAGGTGGGTAAGACGTCAAAGCCAGAAGGAATCTTGGATTAAGTTCACAACCAGCATATCTTCTACCACCAGTTCCAAGATCATATGGGACAGGATTCGAAAGGTTAATGGGCACTACAATTCTGTCCCCCTCTCGATCTTACTCTCTGATGGTCAGGAGGTGACTGATGTTCGGAACATCGCTAACACTCTAGGTGAAAGCTTTTGCGGGTATCTAGCACTTCTGCTTGTTTCTCCACCTTCCTGGCCATCAAGACTCGGGCAGAGCGATCACCTCTTTCCTTTCGAACTGACTGTTTCTTTGACTATAATTGTCCCTTTACCCTGGTGGAACTAAAAATGGCCCTTCATCGGTCTGCCAGTACGTCTGTTGGACCTGATGATATTCATTATGACATGCTGCACCATCTATCTCCTGCTTCTCTTGATGTCCTTCTGATTGTTTTCAACCGGATCTGGCAGGAGAATGTTTTTCCTGATGCCTGGCGCCAGTCTATTATTTTACCTTTCTCTAAGCCAGGGAAAGATCCCAAGATTCCTTCAAACTACCGTCCAATTGCTTTGACGAGCTGTCTCTGTAAGACATTAGAAAGGATGGTTAATGCTCGTCTTGTTTGGTTCCTTGAATCAAACAACCTCTTCTCGCCCACCCAGTGTGGGTTCCGTCGACAGCACTCCACCACAGACCACCTAATTCGTCTTGAAACATCTATCAGAGAAGCCTTTCTCAACCGCCAACATCTTGTATCAATATTCTTTGACATAGAGAAGGCTTACGACACAACATGGAGGTATGGCGTTTTGCGAGACCTCCATACATATGGGTTACGTGGCCATCTACCCATGTTTATTAAAAAATTTTTAATGGACAGGAGATTCCAAGTTCGTGTGGGTTCGACACTTTCCCGTTCTTTTGTACAGGAACTTGGAGTCCCTCAAGGCTGTGTATTGAGTGTTACACTCTTCAGTATAAAGATAAATGCCATCACTGAACAACTCCCTCTCACTGTTGCGAATGGGCTGTATGTCGACGACTTTCACATCTCATGTCAGTCGTCAAACATGAGATATATTGAGCGGCAACTACAAACTTCCCTCAATTGTGTACAGAAGTGGACTCTGGCGAACGGCTTTAATTTCTCTCTCTCCAAAACTGTATGCATGCACTTTTGCCGTCGACGGGGTATTCACCCTGATCCTGAACTTCATATCGGTGAAGTTTTGCTGCCAGTGGTCCCGGATACCAAGTTCTTGGGGCTTATCTTTGATCGTAAACTGACCTTTATACCACACTTAAAGCAGCTTCGGGTCAAATGCACAAGAGCACTGAACATCCTCCGTGTTCTCTCTTCTACCAGTTGGGGGGCAGATCGCTGTTCAATGTTAAAGGTATATCGTGCTCTTATTAGATCGAAACTCGATTATGGATCAATGGTCTATGGCTCTGCCAGACCCTCGGTCTTAAAGATGCTGGACCCCATTCATCACCAAGGACTTCGACTCTGCACTGGGGCTTTTTGTACCTCTCCAGTTCAAAGTATATACATTGAATCTCATGAACCTTCTCTACACCTTCGCCGTTTGCAACTATCTTTACAATATACTTCGAAATTTCATTCCTTACCAAAGCATCCCACCTGGAAATGTTTTCCTTCCTTGGGGGGCAGTACTTTTTCAGAACAGACGATCTGTCATTGCTCCGTTTGGCCTTCGCATCCGGGCGTAATTGGATGAATTGGGTCTGTCCTTGGATAACATTGCAGATTCCACAGGTCGGCCCATCCCACTTACAGCCCCAATTGTGACCTTTCTTTCAGTCACCTAAAAAGGCAGATACTCCAGATTGGAAGTACCGTCTTTTATTCAATGAATATCTTTCAAACATTCATTCAGTTCCCATTTATACAGATGGTTCCAAATCAGGTAATTCAGTGGGCTCTGCTATGGTTTGCTATGGGTCAGTAGTTGCGCGCAGAATCCCTTCTACAGCTTCTGTGTTCACTGCTGAACTGTATGCCATATCTCTTGTCCTGGATCATATTGCAGCTGAGCAGTACTCCAACTGCACTATTTATACTAATTCGCTTAGTTCTATACTTGCCTTGGAATCGCTACACATTAGCTCACATCCTATTCTCGCTGATATTCGAAACCGACTGGCCCATTTCTTATTAACAGCTACTTCAATCCAGTTTTCTGGATACCAGGCCATGTTGGTATTCGCGGGAACGAGCTTGGAGACATGGCAGCTATATATGTCTGCTTCAGCACCATTACTCCTATGCCTATTCCGTACATGGACTATGGTGTTGTCTTCAAGGCTCGGCTCCGTGCCAGCTGGCAGTCCACTTGGAGTGAGCAACGCGACAACAAACTTTTCAAATCAAACCCAAAATTGGACTTTGGCCATCTAGCTTCCGTAAAGTTCGGAAGGAGGAAGTTGTTCTCACTAGGCTACGCATTGGTCACAGTTTTTAACTCATCATTTTCTTTTATCTGGAACTGATGCACCAATGTGTAGTTTGTGTAACACTCAAATCACTATCAGCCACGTTTTACTTTCTTGCCATCGTTACAATTCTCAACGACGGCAATATTTTAAACATGTTTTTTCCAAGGGTCAGTCTGTAACATTAGACAGAGTTATTGGTGATGGTGACTCTGTCCACCTTGATAATGTTTTTAATTTTTAATGGCCAAATCTTTTAATCTCATTTATTTATTCATTACACCTTTTTAATTGTGGTTCCTTTTTTACAGTTTTAATCTCTCTCATTCAATTTGACATTGGACAATGGCCAGAACATTAAATAACTCGACACCAGGACTGGAAAGGCCAACTTCAGGTGACTAACGCTACTGTTTGAACTATCCGTTTGAACTACTCGTTAGTCGTCCTGGCGAGTTGTTATTATACTTTTGCTGCATATCATTTCACACTTTACTACTTTACTTTTTAGTACTGGCCATATTGACTCATAACCCGGAACCAGGACTGGAAAGACCAACTTCAGGTGACTGACGGTGGTTTTTATACTTACCTGTTAGTCTTCCTGGCGGGTTATGATCATTACCATTCTGCTACAGGTAGTCCTTTACAACTTTGTTGACTGGATGTCAACATTGGTTTTTACGCCATTTTCTGTTTTAATTGCCGTTTTGCTTTTATCTTCAATTACTTTTACAAATGTTACTTCATTTACTTGACTTTTATCTTTTTACTGGACATTTGGCTACTCATTATTATGAGTTTGCGGAGTGTCTTTTAAAACTTTTATTCTTTTACATTTTGATAATAGCTGCTATGACACATAACCCGGAACCAGGACTGGAAAGGCCAACTTCAGGTGATTGACGGTGGTTCTTGAACTTACCTGTTAGTCCTCCTGGCGGGTTATGATCATTACCATTTTGCTAGAGTAAATATTTTACAACTCTGAAGACTGGATGTCACCATTGGTTTTTACACCATTTTCTGTTTTAATTGCTGTTTTGTTTTTTACCTTCATTTACTTTTACAAATTTTACTCCATTTACTTGACTTTATCTTTTTACTGGAAATTTGGCTACTCATTGTTACAATTTTGCTATGTGTCTTTTAAAACTTCTATTCTTTTACATTTTGATACTGGTTGCTATGACACATAACCCGGAACCAGGACTGGAAAGACCAACTTCAGGTGACTGACGGTGGTTCTTGAACTTACCTGTTAGTCAGGTTATGATCATTACCTTTTTGCTAGAATAAATACCTTACAACTTCTTATACTCTGCCTTCTATCTTAACATTGTAGACTAGGTGTCAACATTGGTTTTATACTTTTTTGTTCTACCTTCATTTCCATTTATGTCTATTACTACATTTATTTTTTTTTTTACATTTTTACTGAATGTCTGGCGCAGATAGCCTCGCTGCTTTGTGCCATAAAACACTAAATCAATCAATCTTATTGAGACATCTAAGGGACTTTAAAGTATAATCAAACATCTAATAGACTTAATACTAATGTTATAAGTACACTTAATTCTAATTAGCTTTGAAAGCTTGAAAATCGTGTTGACGCTATAATAATATATTGAATTTTTTTTAACAAGTCTTCTTAGGCTTGAAATGAGAAAGTTACTCATGTCGCAACCATTTGTTTATTTTTATCATAGCATTAATATGTTCTTATCAAACTGTCTGACATTGTTAGATATGTAGATGTCATATCTAATAAACATAGCTTGTTAAACTCGTATAACTGCTCTCAATCACAAGGCCATTCAATGTCTTACAATGCCACTGGAGTTCAAGTCCACTCCTTTTATACAAATACAAGGGTTTTGTCGAACCCTGTATCATGTCATACAGGGTGGCCCGTAAGACCCTACCCATCAATGTATTGTGTCTAAACAACGTTATAATACTAATGATGAGTTGAAGGCAGCTGTTACCCTGCTATGGTGAAAATGTCTCGCAGAACATGGCGTCGCATAATATTATGCAACGAGAATGAGGGGCAGTACACAGATACACTGGATACATAAGATATATGGATGGGTAGGGACTTACGGGCCACCCTGTACTAAGTGGATCTCTTATTTTCCTATCTTTTATTCCACCCCAGTGGTATAGTGGAATGTGTGCAGACTTAGATGCTAGAAACTGGGTTTTGATACCCTTGGCGAATAGAGCACAGATAGTCCATTGCATATCTTTGCGCTTATTTACAAACGACTGCCTTTCATACCCGTCTTCTGGATACGCAACGACATGTCCTACCGATAGTTTTCAATATAACGCTTTCTAGTCCTCCAAATGAACAGTGTGAAAGAGAAACTATTTCTGTACGCTTGTACATCCTTCGGAAAGTTTATGAACTGTGTTAAATGATGTTTTCTCTCTCTCAAAATGTAATGTTTCATAATATACTCGGCAAAATTGTTCATTTTATATCTAACCATTCAGACAATTGAATGGTTATTTTTGTTTCTACATTTCTCTGAATTGCTATATTTAAAAGTGAGTGGGACTTTCTTTCGAAATCACAACCATCCACACGCCAGTCTTCATGAATTGTTACGTTTCCACACATTGTGTTAAGTTTCATCGAATCTCTTGATCAGTTAGGAAGCACAACCAACTGATAATCCATCAGTCACCCCATTCTCTCACCCCCCCTCCTTTTATGGCTTGTGGTGAATTTACAAGGACAACAAAAAAAGTTAAGCTTTCTCTAAGTATTGAAGTGCAGTGAAAGGATAAAAACGAACCAGGGGGCTAGGGTGCTCGACTGGTGTGATATGAGGGTCATGATTTCAAATACCAGTTATTAAATATACTCGTCCTATATAGTTGCCAACTGGGCCAGCCTCTAAGGTGTAAACGTTATTGGGTAACAAACACCAATCAACCCCAAACTAGTTGGGGAAAAGATCCTAAAGACAAAACATGAGCGAGTTACTACTTTTAATTATTAATTTATTTATGATAAACAAATGAAATCAACGACTTAGAAATGTTATTGAAGAATTAGGAATGACTTGATATTAGCTAAAAACAAATCATTGAAATATAAATAATCAATTACAGTAGATAATTTGTAAGTGTAACGTAAGATAAGACAAACCCCCAAAATAATTCATGCTTTTAAAAAAATTATGAAAATGAATAGAAAAATATAGAAATTAAAAAGGCTATTTAATCTTGTAAGTTCACTGAAACATTAGCGAGGATTATAATTAAAATATTCAACAGAATCTTTCTCATTGTCCTGAATACTTTTCAGTCAACAATAAAGCGTATCATATTTTGATTTGGTGATGAAATGCATTTGTTTTTATACTTGTCACAAGTCGGTATAACAATATTCATTACAAAATTAAAATCTGCGGTAAACGATAAACTGTTATATTCTCGGTGATCAAAGCCCTCGATTGCTTTTTGTAATTCATTCATGTTCCTTTCATATTTAAAATTATACTCTTGATTGTTTTTTAATTTCGCGCAAAGCTACTCGAGGGCTATCTGCGCTAGTCGTCCCTGGTGTAAGACTAGAAGGAAGGCAGCTAGTTATCACCGCTAACTCTTGGGCTACTCTTTCACCACTAAATAGTGGGATTGACCCTCACATTACGACGCCTCCACGGCTGAAATGGCGAGTATGTTTGGTGCGACGGGGATTCGAACCCACGACCCTCAGATTACGAGTCGCACGCCTTAACACGCTTGAAAAGTAGGTATTAATTAACCGGTTAATTCAAATTTTATTCTTTAAATTTACATGAAACCTAAGAAGTATTTAAACGTTGATAGATTATTTATTTTTACTATTTAATATATCAATGATAGGTTAAATAATAAACGTAAGAAAAAAAATTTGAAGGAATAAATAGAAAATGCAAACTGGTTCTTAAAATGAAGTCCAGTGCCATCTGGTACCTTTCAACCGTTAATTAAATATAGCAGATTTTTCTGTAACACTGGAACGTCTAGTAGTATGGTGGGTGATAAATGACGTTTATTGATTCTTTTATTCAAAAACCAGGTATAAATGAATACAGGCTCACTACATTAGCACTTTTTTCAGTACGTGTTTATATAATTGAATCAGAACAAATATTTTATATACCTTGACAAACAGCACTATAAATTTATTAAAACACAGGCGAAAAGCTCACGACAAAACTGAATTTTTGCCTATGTTTTAACAATAGCGCGATCCGATAAAGTAGTATTGTGCTTACATAATGAGACACTAGATGGTAGCACTTTCAAAGCAAATAATTTCTGCTTTCCATGAAAGAGCAGTGGGCACGTATACATGGTCAAAGTTCAACCTGGAAACTGTTTTCAGAATTCACCAATAATTTGATATTTTCATTTTCCCTCTGAATGTAGATACCTTTCTAAAGTTGCATATTACTTGTTGTTTGTTAAATAAAACAAAAACTAAATTAAAAGGTCAGCTATCCGTCAGTTACCTCTTTCTTTCTTTGTTAACCTGACGATGACCAAAGAAGGTCGAGACGTTCTCTCCTCCACATAAATTTTCTCAATCCAAACCAGCCGTGTTTACATATATAATATGAAGTATTTTAAAAAATCAAATCTATTGGACATGAATAATTTTATTTTTATGTACTTCCAATTACCATCGAAATATTTTAAGGGATAAAACTCTCATAAACCTCTCACCATTCATTCATTGTTCAGGTACTTTTCTAATGCTAGCAATGGAAATTTACTATTTATAACTTGTATCGTTGTGTGCTAAAACTACGAGTTGCCGTTGGTACAGCGGTAAGTCTACGGATTTACAACGCTAAAACCATAGGATCAGTCCCCTCGGTGGACTCAGTAGACGTGGCTTTGCTATAAGACACGCACACTAAAACTACAAAATTTTACCTCAATAAAATACAAATGAAAATAAAGAAACAGTATCAAAACAGTTCTATTTCCGGACAATAATGCAGAGGTTTTAGCTCAATTTTACTAAAGTTTGCAGAATATGATCATATTTCTTAAGTATATTTGTTGAAGATACTTGTATTGTTTTCTTTTTTACTAAAAACGAATCATCAAAAAGTAACAAAGTGCTATAGTAAATCAAAGTATGAATAAAATAATTGCATCTTAGCTAAAAACTAAAGTACAGGATTTTCTTTCCGACTGATAAATAATACATACAAACTAACTGTTATATTGCTAATACAGCAAAGATCACCAGCATCTCAATCACAAATAACAAAATGTTCAGGTGAGCAACATCCAGTAACACTAGAAATTGTTGGTTTAGTGCTGCATTTGTAAGGTGAAACATTCACATTTTGTTTATATCATCAATCACACAACACAGACGTTTGACGGCGTTGTTCACTTCTTACCGCCGAAACTGTTTCTCTTAAGCCTAATAGTATATATATATATATATAAAGCACGAAAATCTGTCTGTCTGTCCGTTATCTAACTACTACTAGTTCGCTGGGCCAATCTCAACTAAACTTTGTGAGATAATAGTTTGGAAAAAGGGGCATGTTAATATGGTATTCACAGCTCTTGCCTCCTCTCATTATTGCTGTTATTTTGTATCGACTCCTTTTAACTCAAGTAAGCGTTAACTACATTCATAGATGGTGCAATAGTTTGGATAATTTCATTTTGTGTTATACCGTGGTTTAAAAAATATGCATATTGATTTCTTAAAACTTGTATCAAACTTTTGGTGAGGTAATAATTAATCTCCTGTAATAATAACCTATGTTATAAATAAATTGTATGAAAGTTAAGATTTCTGTGTTATTTATCGTAGTATCCACCTCCACATTTTTAAAAGTTCATAACCCTGACAAATGACGGGTACCTTAGCTTGTCTTATTATAAAACAAAAACTGTTGAGCAGAATTCTATTACACATGTGAAATAATTATATTTAACGAGATTTTAGTTAATGGAGATAGCTCATACCCAATATCGTTTTCAGATTTCTTTGTCATATTTATGTTTGAACTTTGTTTTACAGACGAAATTAAATTCGAACAGCGCGAACTATACATTTAGGTCTATTATGATAATTTGGAGGTCGAGTTCACCTCATAGTCAGACTTAATAAATATATACATCTAAGGAGCGTTGAACAATAAGACAAATTTTTTTTATTTTTTACATGAGTCACAAAGTACTCGACCGTGAACTTAATACGTCTATCAGTAAATTTCTTAACTCTGAATTACCTTTTTGGTCCAATTAGCTAATTAAATACCTTTTTCTAAATCGTTTATCTGTCGAATTGTTTGTAAGATTCTTAATAACATACAAATCCTAAAAACGACTTTAAGGATACACAATCATTACTGAACTTATTATTGTTAATGTTGGAGTTCCCTGTATATTTTGTATAAAAACTTTTTGATAGTGTGAGGTTTTTAAACTAGGTGTAACAAGCAAAAACACAAAGTTACTCAATATGATGCGATATTTTGATGCTACCGTGGTTAACAACATGAAATTTAAAATAAATAATAAATTTGATAAAGTATTTAGTGTGATGGAGTAGTTATAATAGTTGACAATATTTACCATACCTTAATTATAAGAAACGTAGTATTAGGACTATGGCGTCACTAGAACTATGGACAGGTAGTTAGGGCACTCGACTCGCAATCTGAGGGTCGCGGGTTCGAATTTCTGTCCCATCAAACGGACCCGGCAAGGCCAGGTGGTTAGGGCGCTCGACTTATAACCTGAGGCTTACGGGTTCGAAATCCTATCCCGTAGTGGCTCTCTCAGCCGTATGGGAGTTATAATGTTATGGTCAATCCCACTGTTTGTTGGTAAAAGAGTAGCCCAAAAGTTGGTGGTGTACGATAATGACAAGCTGCCTTCTCTCTGACCTCTCAGTTTTTGTTTGTTTGGTATTGTTCATGTTTCCTCAACTGTATGCGTATGTGTGTGTTTTTATAGCAAAGCCACATCCGACTCTCTGCTGAGTCCACCGAGAGGAATCGAACCTCTGATTTTAGCGTTCTAAATCTGTATAAAAGAACAACAATAACAGTGTTACCTAAATAAACCAAACAAAACGAAATACCTCACATATTGAATACCAGTTGTTACTACATACTTACGATCTCAGTTGTTTATATAATGTAATTTACACACGTTATATGAAACCTCGAAATTCTCCCATAATTTAAAACATAATATTTGCAAGGTAAGCTAAGAATCATAACACTGAAAGGTAAATAATAATAATAATAGATATCGTGTTACTGTGCACTTTGTTTGTTTGCTTTGATTGTGATCCATCCCGTTTCAATCTTTTTTTTTAAGCCAGATAATATGGAACTAACACCACACCTGCAACAATAGTTGTTTAGTTTTCATATTTTTTTATCTTTAATTTGTCAAGTTCATATTTTATAAAGTGTTAAACGTTTATAAAAGAAACTAAAGTTATAATGAGAATTACATAATATTAAAAAAATCGCATAGAATGAGTAATTAGAAGAATTGATAAATTGAATTATTAAGTTCCCTACGTAATAAGAATCAAACTCAGCAGAATGATTAATCATTATTTGTTTTACGTGCAATCAGATATCTTCTGACGTATTTTTGTTTCATTACACAAGTGTAGATAACTAACTATTCTGTGTTGAGTTATTCACATTTCTCTAGAGCTTTTTAGTTACTTATTTTTTACCTGTAAATTCTTCGCCTCCAGTTTTCTTTTCTTGATCCCCGTCTCCAGCTTTGGGTTTACTCACTTTATATTCCATGTTCTTCTTCTCCATTATCTTGTTTACCCGCGTTTTATTCTTTCTCTGTCATGCCCGTCTTCAGCCTTGTGTTTATACGTCTTTGTTTCATAATTCATGCATTATCTTCTATTTTATGGCCAGGTGGGTTAAGGCGTTCGACTCGTAATCCGAGGGTCCTAGGTTCGAATACCTTTCCCACCAAACATGCTCACCCTTTAAGTTGTGGGGGCGTTATAATTTGACGATCAATTCCACTATTCGTCGGTAAAAGAGTAGCCCAAGAGTTAGCGGTGGGTGGCAACGATTTACACTGCTAAATTAGGGAAGGCTAGCGCAGATAGTTCTCGTGTAGCTTTTCGCGAAATTCAAAACAAACAAACCAAACCTTCACAACAAACCTTATCGAACTGTATATCAAGATTTGTTCAACTATATGTTATTTTAGTTTTATGCCCAGCATGAGTAACTTATATGTTACATGAGTAACAATATGCTGAAAATTAAACATTTGAACACTGCAGTGCACTATTCAGAGCTCTTCCTATTTATTTAATACGCAGAATGTACAAACATATTACTTGGGTAATTGTTGAGTCCATGGTGAAATGGTATAGTATACATCATTGTTTATTGTAGCTCGTTCACTGGCTGCGAGTAATTACGTTTCTAACAGACCTAAATAATTTAATTAAAGGATATCATGATGATCTTGCATCCAAACGTGTTGAAGTGTGGAGCCAAATAAAAAACCCATAAAATATCACAAAATCGTTATATTAATTTTGATTTAAAACGTTTAATCCGTTTGTTTCCGATTTTACTGTTGAATTTGAGTTTAGTTTTGTTATATTCACACTACACTGTGGTAATTTTAAACCTAGTTGACGATCAACTACAAGTTTGTGGCAAAACTCGTGATGAAGAGTTCATGTCTCTGGAGCTGTGACAATTTCAGCAACATATACACGAGTGAAACAAATGTATAAGAAAGGAAAAAGGTAATTCACAAGCGACTAATATTCGTTCTTAAAAGATATAAGAAACTGTAATATAACAGTAAAAACGTTCAAGGTTTTATTTAGTGTGAATGAGGTAAGAGTTAGTTAGGAACGAGGGTTAAGTGTCAGAAGAACGGAAATCCGTTTCCGAGATTCATATCTCACATATTCAAGATTTAAGATTTTTTTCTGAATAGTATCGTTAAACCTTTTGATATTTACAATAAATAAATGCTTACAGCCCACCTAGTGTCATCTAATCTAATCTAGAAATACTTTATCAGTTGGTCCCCATAGTAACCAAATGAACTTTCTACTCCGAGATAATAATTTCAAATACAGCTACTAGTCATCAGTGTGATATCCGTTTGTTTTATTCCTGGAACATTAAAGTCATTATAGAATAAACTTATTCGTATGCTACTTAATAAATCAGAACCACTGTTGAAGAACTCGATTGTACGATAAATGACATTTCTTTAAGTGTAAATTTTACAATGTTTAGTCGGCAGAAACTATGTATCGTAAGTTTATGGATTTTTTGTTGGACATTCTACAAAAGTAAAGCAAGTTTAGTAACCATCGAGAGAAACAGGTACGATGGAATTGTAGTAGCATTGTCACCATATTTTAATTTAACCGCTGACGACCCAGTCACCATTATTGAACAGTTTCAGGTAAGAGAATGTGATTTTACCTTTACCAACATGTGATTTTACCTTTACCAACATGTGATTTTATTGTTTATACTCTTTGTTAAATTGACCTCATTGTTTCATGAGCAACTGTCGTGTAAAGATCTACACAGATCGAATAACATAATCAAAAGAAACCAATAAAGAAAATTATTGGTAAAAAGAAAACACTTTCAAGTGCACGATAGAAATGCCACAATTGATTAGAAACGTAGGTTAACTATAATTAAGAATGCTTATATATTAACTTGTTAAAATGACAATTAGCCATTATTATTGCGGTTACTAAATAAACAATCTGACAAGAAAAAAGAAACAAAAGTATTAAAAAATAGGCATAACTATTTCCTGCATCTTTTCTCACGCTGAAACAGTTACATTTTCCCTACGATACAGTTACGACAGAAAGTGTTTGTACCCCTGAGTGGTTTTTTGCTCATAACTTATAAAGTATCACGAGTAGGCTAATAGACGTACAGTATATTATAAATATTATACTAACACACATCTACATAAATTTTTATGTACAAATAAAATGTTTATAAACAAATAACCAAAAATAGGAGGAGCAGAAAGTGTTCGTAGAGTTCAGAACGTGAGAAATAACTGATATTCCCGTAAAACTTTTGCTTAGTTTAGCGAATAAACTACATTATACCGTTCCAGAACTAAACACAGGGTTCATAATTATCGGAATTTAGCCAGCAAAAAATGTACTTCCGGAAATTTAGCACTGTCTCCGTCATTATCTGCTTGGTCATCATGGCGAACAGGAAACAACTGTCCAGTGATTTAAAAAACCGAACTATTGTAAAATACAAGGCTCATTTGTCTCTTTCCGGTATTGCTACACAACTTAATGTGCCGAAATCCACTGTTCAAAGCATAATTGCCAAGTTTAAGCTGACAGGATCAACTGCCTCCCTCGTTTCGGATGCCCCACCAAAATTCCAGAGAGAACCAAGAGGAAGGTTCTCAGAGACGTTAGTAGGAACCATCGTTGAACACGTAATGACATACAGAAACTGGTAAGAGAAACTGGGGTTGAAGTAAGCACCTCTACAGTTACGAACATGTTACGCTCTTCTGGGTTCAAAGCATGCCATCCTCGTAGAACTACATATTTAAAGCCTGTTCATTTAGAAGCACGATTGAGATATGCAAGAAAGCATGTAGATAAACCCTTTACCTATTGGAAGAGTATTCTTTGGTCAGACGAGACTAAAATCGAGCTTTTCGGCCACAATGATGTTCACTATATTTTCCATAAGAAGGGGGAACGAAATCTTCCAAAGAACACCGTCCCTACAGTTAAACACGAAGGTGGCTCGATCATGCTATGGGGTTCCTTCAGCTCTTGTGTAGGCAGCCTTCAACGCGTTAAACGGAATCATGAAAAAAGAAGAGTACTTTGATATATTAGGGACTTATATCAAGAATGATGCTCGAAACTTGCGGCTTGGGCGTCGTTAGATCTTCTAGCATGACAATGACCCTAAGCACACATCGAAATATGTGCAATCCTGGTTGCAGAGGAACCATATAAGCGTTCTGGAGTGGCCATCGCAATCACCTGATCTCAACCCAATTGAAAACGTTTGGCATGAGTTGAAGACCAGGATTGATCAGCGTCATCCGAAGAACTTGCAAGAGTTGGAGGCCTTCTGTAAAGAAGAATGGAAGAAAATACCAATCGAGTACTGTCAAACGATCATGGAGGGCTATGAGAAGAGATTGCTCCAAGTAATTCACATAAAAGGCTACAGAACTGACCATTAAAGTAGACGCACGAACACTTTCTGCTCCTCCTATGTTTGGTTATTTGTTTATAAACAGTTTACCTCTCGTTCAATTTACATAAAATTTATGTAGATGTGTGTTAGCATAATATTAATAACACACTATACTTTTATTTTCCTAATCGTGATACTTTTTAAGTTATGAGAAAAAAACTACTCACGACGCAGGAGTACGAACACTTTCTTTCGTAACTGTAGATGGCTTTAAATTTGGAGAAAATAGACTGCGATAATATTTTTTCTTGAAAATATGGCTTTTTGTGTTTTTTTGGAAATGAGATTTTTATTTTAAAAAATAAGCTAGATATATTAAATCACACCTTATAATTTTGATCATGTTATTTAGAGAATACATTAGAAATATTCGCACGCGTGCATCCTATTTAATAAAACTATGGGGATTGGTTTGTTGGAAGAAGACAAGTAGTTTTAAAATAAAGATGACTGGTATAATTAATGAGGACTATTTACACAATCACATCAGACTGCCTTTAAACCATCTTAAGCGTGGCCTACAGAATGAAAATGAGTATAATACGTAAGGATGAATATGTATACGATCTTTCTACTAATACATTAACAAACTGATAAAATACAAGTGAAACATATAAAACTGGTAGACTGATGGAACGAATTAGTGGAGGGAAGTGGCGCGACAATTCTAGTTTAATGGACAGAAGTTGCATGACAATTCTAGTTTAATGGAAAGAAACGATATGACAATTCTAGTTTAATGGACAGAAATGGCATGACAATTCTAGTTTAATGGACAGAAATGGCATGACAATTCTAGTTTAATGGACAGAAATGGCATGACACTTCTAGTTTAATGGACAGAAGTTGCATGACAATTCTAGCTCAGTGGACAGAAGTTGCATGACAATTCTAGCTCAGTGGACAGAAGTTGCATGACAATTCTAGTTTAGTGGACAGAAACGATACGACAATTCTAGTTTAATGGACAGAAACGATACGACAATTCTAGTTTAATGGACAGAAACGATACGACAATTCTAGTTTAGTGGACAGAAACGATACGACAATTCTAGTTTAGTGGACAGAAACGATACGACAATTCTAGTTTAGTGGACAGAAACGATACGACAATTCTAGTTTAGTGGACAGAAACGATACGACAATTCTAGTTTAATGGACAGAAACGATACGACAATTCTCTCTATTTAATTTTTCTTTAAGCTTGCCAGTTTTACACCAACTATTGTGTTTTGGAAGCGTTTTTGTTGTTAGTAGAAAACTCGTGTGTAAACAAAGAATATAAAAATATACAAGTTAAGAAAAATAAATTTTCAAAAACAAAAGTAAATGTATAAATGGCTATTACCAATTATTCCGAAATAAAATAGTAGACATATATAACAGATATACACTATTCAATCACAGTTGAGTTCAATTAATGCTATTTTTGTCCATTACCATTCAACTACGCTGTGTATCTATGCTATTATGTTAGAATGATGCAAATGCCATTCTTACAATCTTGTTTTTGAAGGACTGATATTAGCTATCCTTATATTTATTTCCATTTTTAAAAATGGTTTTCTCAACTTGTTTGCTTGTTGTTTTTTAATGCAAAATTTCAACAGACTTAGGAGGGTTGTTGTTATAACTAAATTTTAGATACGATAAGAATCCAAGTGTAATATTTACTGTTTATCTGTTATTGGTAGGTAATTCCTGTTTTACCTTATATTTAAGGTTTTTAAAGGAACACCAAATTTCTTTAAGAACTCTAACTTCAAGGAGTATTTATAACGCCGTTTACACTAACATTATATGTGTATTTAATAACGACTAGTCATTAATAACACTTATAAAAGCGGATACTCCGTTTTGTCGCCTCGGCGAATTTAGTTAATATTGTTATGGTTAACTTGTAATACATAAGAAGTAGAACAAAGAAGGACAAGAAACTCAAACTTGTTATGTTATCTACGATACAAACATTAATCAGAACTTGTGACTCAGTCACGACATAAATATTGTTATAAAAGGAAACACTGTATTGTATTATTAATTTCTGATGACCTATTGAATAGATATTTAAAATACCATTTCGATGTACAATCCCAGACATCCCTCGATAGGCAGTGCTACTGCCTGCCTGATACATACTCGTATTCATTTGATAAATCAGGCTGAATATGGATTAAGTATAATTTGAAATTTGTGTTTAAATAAATGTTCATCATCGCACAAGTATTTTTGATTTGATTTTATCTCGTTTAATTATTTGGGAATATTTATAGACGTTTTGCATAGTTTGTAAAAGGTTTGAAACAAATATTTGAAAATTTACGATGCAAATGTGTTGAAGTTGTAATTTTCCCCTTTCCAAAATCGGTCTGGGCGATTGTGTGGTAGGTGTAATCGGATAGTTGGTTACATCAATGTTCCATGTTAAATCTTTTAATGATTTTACACAGTAAAGTGTCTTCAATGAAGGAAGGCTGTGCCTTAAAAAGATGTAAAAGAGTGAAACATGTTACTGAAGTAACATCGAATATCGACTTAAAACATCGTTTAATTCACTGTTTTCTCAGTCTTCAAATATTAGCTCATTTCTTACGGTTATTCTCATATTTGACATTGGTAATTTTAAGTGAAAACGAAAACCGCTTAAAACACTTAAGTTTGTCCACTGTGGGGACTGCTTAATAGTCCTGAACATCATTATTCTTAAGGTTCTAAGGTTCTCGAGTCCAAATCCTCGTCACACCAAATTTGCTCTCCTTTTCAGTCGTGTGGACGTTATAATGTTACGGTGAGCCCCACTATTCATCGTTCAAAAAGTAGTCCAAGATTCGGCTGTAGGTGGTGTCTATCGCTGCCAAATTAGGGACAGCTAAAGCAGATAAACCCTCGTGCATCTTTGCGCAAAACTCAAACACACTAAATCAAACTAAATTTACCATAAGAATATAGAGTGGATTTTTTTTACTTCGTAAATAAAAATTTATTTTTGCATATGAATAGAAATGAACTAAAGGGATGAGAGAGAGAGACAGGATAGGAAACTATAGGATAGGAGAGGACAAGACAAGAAACTGTAGGACAGGAACGCCATGTGTACTTTGTAATGAATCAACAGAACTAGGTTTTTCCAGAAATTTTTATGTAAACATTGACCATATATAGCTAGATTCTTCACTGAGATGAAAACCAAAATAATGACTTTGCCAAGTGGAGAGAGAGGCACCTTTGCTTTTGAAATAATATCAAATCATTGACAGCACACGAGAGATACATTGCATAATCTTCTTTCAATTACTTAAAAGAATCGATGAAATACTGTAAAGAAATGTTACAAATGTCTCTTTTGTACGTTCTACTGACAACTTAATACACGAAAACATAAAAAATACTAATTCGTTACTCACTTTTTGACGCCCCAGTGATACATCGGTATGCCTGCAGACTATCATCACTAGAAATCGGGTTTCGATATCCGTGAGAGGCAGAGTACAGATTACCAATTGTGTAATCCCTACTGACCCTTGTTCCTTGAGTTTCCCAACTTTTTACTCGTTAAGGAACATAAGTAAAGCCCTAATTCCCATGAAGAAACCAGTTATTTCAGGGTAAATGGATTTTAAGATCAATGGGCCTTAGGCCTATAGACATGGCACCGGTACTGTAATGACAAAAAAAAAGCTTTCTTAAATGGCTTGCTAAGCCATTTAATGTTAAATAAATTGCAGTAGGTTTCGTCCTCAAACTATCTTCCAAAAGTTTATGTAAGGTTAACAACGTCAGGCCTATGTCATGAAACTTTACTCAGTATATAACAAGAGAAACGAAACCCGTGTCATTTGAAACGTAAAGTTCGACGAAATTATTGATACTTTCAGATCCCCCACCCCTACCTCCTCAATGAAAACATCATCCACAATTGTAGATTTTTAGATCATATAAAATAGATTCAATGAATCTAAGACTATTTGAAAATTAAGTGTATGTCTTTCATATTTACATTTGATGTATTAATGTACTATTCGTATATCAATTTTAACGTAAAAGGCATTCAGAAAAATTAATTATATAAAAACACGATGCTGTGTAGTGAATTAACTTTTCAGAGCCTCTTTTAAAGATAGAAATCATAACCAAACCTAAATATTTCGAACTCTCCATCATGCTGATATATTCCACGTACACCATTGACTCGTTCTAGTTGGTACAATATTTCTTATGAGAAATCTGATTTACATTTTATATATTTAGTAGAATTCTTTATACGAATGTACATGACTCGTGACTAATTTCAGCCAGTGAGCGTGAGATATATTGAATGTTGTCTTATTTTATTGTAACTGCTTTGTCAGATAGTAAATACGGTCTACTACTCAAAATTTTAGTGGCAACTGTAATGTTCAAGCTAAGCCCGGAGATGTTCAGTCTAATAGAATGGTTATTGGAAATACTGACCAGAAAATTAAAAAAAAAAGAATCAATTTCAAACAACACCAGCGTGTTAAGTTTTTGCATTATCGTTTCGAAAAATTCCTTTTCCATTGTGGTGGAAATCAATAAAGCACTTTGAAGTGGATATCACCACCAACAATATCATGTTCACTCCGAACATTATTCGGCCTCCCAATAAAATCAAACGAATCAACATATGCTTTAAGAATTATTTTGCAGTACATTACACTGTTTTCAACTGTTTGTAAACCCCCCGGTGGCACAGCGGTATGTTTGTGGACTTACGACACTAAAATCCGGATTTCGATACATGTGGTGGGCAGAGCACAGATAGCCCATTATCCAGCTTTGTGCTTAACTTCAAACAAACATATACAGTTTTCTAAGTCCCTCTCCGTAGTACTGTTGGAAACTGTCAAATCATGATTGCTCATGAATGAATGAGTTCGTTGGGACATGAACTGACCTTTGGAGTGTGCTCTATTCCTTGGTTAGCCATTGGTAATTCGGCTGTAGTTTTTCCGAAAACTGACACATGTATATCTGATGATAGATATTTAAAAGCCCAACCAAAGGAAATATCTGATAATCACATCCTAGCTGTGATATTCAAGTACATCATGTACACTGTATATCACGTATTTGTTCACAATCTTAAATGATATCGAACGTTTTTAAATGTTCATTAGTTTTCTTCTGTGCAGGTTTTAACATAAAATTACTTGGTCCAGAACCAATGGTGTTTATTCGTTCAAGCGTGACTTTGTCTCTCTCTTTATTTCTCCAATTAAGTGTCACTTTCTGTACTGGAAACATGATTTAGAGACCCTTTTGGTCAGAAGGCATTGGAATGTCAAAAGAAGTAGTGTGTGTAATCAATCGGTCACACGGTGAAGCCATTACAGGATAAAAAAAACCGATAATTTCATGCAAGCTTGAAATATTTCCAAGGCCTTATCTACTTATATTTCATCATAACTGATTCTACAGGATTTCAGCTCGAGGGATGAGAAACTGAAGATCTAGTCACTGATCCAGTAGAGACAACCATAAACCTGTCTCCGCCGATACCACATTTTTTATGCTGTGTTTCTAATAAAAACTTTTTTACTATCCTTTAAATTTTGTCTAATCTATTTATTTCTTACGAAACTTAAGCTGTGTCGACTTTGCAGATTCAAATAACCAAGTGAATTTCCTGTTCAAACCAAGTCAGTTCATACGATTTTCACCCTGTGGTGTAGCGGTGAGTCTTCAAATTTACAATGCTAAAATCAGTAGTTCGATTCTTCTCTGTGGACAAAGCTGATGACACAGTTCATACGAGAATGTTACACGTAAACCCACTTGTTATTTCAAATATTGTTTTTACTGTGATTATTTGGTTTCCCACAAAGCTACACAAGGGTTATACCTGTGTTAGACTTCACTAACTTTGTCGTAGTAGACTAGGTAAAAAAACAGCTAGTCATCACCACTCATCGTCAACTTTTAACTTTAGGGCTCTTCTTGGGTCGAGACTCGATATTCTGCTGAATATGTTCTACTCTTTCAGCTGTTAGGCGTTGTAACTGTGGCATTTAACACCGCTTTTCGTTTAAGTCTAGCTGTGTTGGCCGTAAATGAAATATTTTGGTCGTTATCCCTACAGTTATTTCTAAACTATGAACGACTCTGATTTTTCGCAGGAGTGAATACTCATAAAGTTGTTCTAATCCTTGCTTTGGATTAGGGTTACTTCGTAAAACTGATTAGGGTAACAGCCCCGTGCGTAAAGAAATGAACTTTGTAAGTATCTGGTGGTAACAAAAGAAACCTATTAAATTATGTAAAAGAAACACTTTTTCTTTTCTTTTCAAAGAAATGTCCAAATCGCTTTCTAGTCCTTGGTTAAAAAACTTTATTTGTAGTTGACTGCTGTTCTGTATAAAAAAAAATAATTACAAACTTGTATTTGTGATGACACCATGTTAAAAAACTTTGCATGATAACGCATTAGTGTATACCCTATACAGTGAACTTTGGCCTAATCTTAATCACATGTAGTACAAATTATTAATAAGATTAGCATTGTTAACACATTAACCTCGCTTTAGACAGCATGACCATACAAATATCATATGTACCTTATTATAAAAAACTTCCGTGCTTACTAGATAGGAGAATCGATACAAAAGGAAAGTGATTAAAACTGTCTCGATTTACAATTCATTTTCATTTTCCCTGTTTTTTACTTTGTTTTTCTTCATAACCCTTTGTAAAAGGCGCCTCACTAGGAAGTGCTAGTGAACTAGCCCTGTAGCTCGGTTGTTGGAAACACTCACATGGTATAACGAACATAGAAACTCAATACACAGCAAAGTTTTATTCAAAACAAGCTCAATATTACCTTTGTTGTGATTTTTGTGGATAAATTCTGCTTTGACGTAAACATATTTTTTCTTTTAAAGTATTAATTACTGCTCTACGTGTAGTATTACCATTAGCAGTTTCTTGAGTATGTGCAAGTATAGAGTTTTTGTGGATAGCTTTCGTATCCTACGTTTTATGGACGTTAATGTTGAGAAAGCGGTAACGTCTTATATATATTTCCTTATGCAACATGATTTAATTGGTCGCTACTATAATGGATGTAGCGTGTATATCAGTATCTACGTATGCAACCAAAACTTCTGTTCCATATATTGAATTAAACCATAAAGAAAATCCGTAAAACTTTAACAGCTTGGCAACTCAAGATTCAGACAATTATAAACATAACTGTGGCACACGAAACAATCATTTATTTATAACATAAATCAATTTTCAATAAAATACTCTATTCGCAACAAGAACACAACTTTCGATAGGACTATAAGTGAGGGTTTGATTATGTCGTTCTTGATGTAATTCGTAAATGTAGTACTAAAAATTAAACTATTAGAAACATATTTTCTCAATAAACGGTATCACTTCCAATACATGCAAATATTACAGTTCATATCAGTGACATTTATAAAGATATTGAGCTCTTCACAATGAATCATTTTGATGCAGTGAGTTACGTATGATTAATGAACACAATCCGAACACTTTTCCCATGCAGCACTTCTCGGAAAAAAAAAACAACTTTATTTTTTATGGAAAATGATCACTTTTGTACATTTTATTCAATAATGTGTGAATACTACGACTATTAATTACTAGCTATTATTCTTATTTGAAAATCGTACACAAGCACATAAATCATGTGTGTGACTTGTTTTCATAAATTTTTGTTTTTATAAACTGCAATAGACAACGACCATTTCTAGTTGTTGTTAACCCTATTTTCATTATTCTGGAGGATCTTTCATCAACTGTGTCTCTGATTAGATTAAGAAAAGAAGATATACACTACGCTATACGAGTGACGGTGTGTGTGTTTTCTTATAGAAAAGCCACATTTGGCTATCTGCTGAGTCCACCGAGGGAAATCGAACCCCTGATTTTAGCGTGGTAAATCAGTAGACTTACCGCTGTATCAGGATCAAAGGGAGATAAACTTAGCAGCTTTGCCACAAAATAAAATAAACAATCAAATAGTCGCCATGGTAATAGAATAGCGTGTTGAATTTCTTCAGACGTCAATCATGTTTCATTATCTTTGTTTACCTCTTCTGATCAACTGTATCTAACATGTTCTTCTTGTTTTCTTGAGCTGAAACATTTACTATTATATTCTTTTCCAAATTCCTCTTCTAAAAAATAGAAATAATTTCAAAAACCATTAAAAATATTATTTCGTACTTTCCGTTACCTAAAAAAAAAGACTTTTTTTTTTGTGTGTGTGGGGACTCACGTTTTATTTATTGTCATTTTATTATTCAGAATATGATCAGCAAGTCATCCCAAGATTTGTTCGCCGCTACTGACCAAAAAGCATATTTTGGAAATGTGACTTTTCTGATCCCGAAATCATGGAGTTTACAGGAAGGTTGGAATAAGACATTAGAGGTTTTTACAAATATTGAAAAACCTGGTCGAGAAGTTTTTCAGTATGCAGATATTTTTATCGAACCTGAAGGAGGGGCATTTGGAGATGGCCCATTTACTCTCCAGCACGAAGGTTGTGGCAAGCTCGGACATCATATCCAGCTAACAGGAAATTTCTTAAAAAGCATAAACAACAATCAACATCCAGATTTTGGAGATACAGGTTAGTGTGACATTCCTAGTACAAAATAGTTTTCATAAATCATAATATAGTCTTAAATGAGTCATTCAGAAACTTACTCAGCAGCAAAGCGAATTACTAAATTTTGTAATTACGTGGACTTGAAATTGGTTTTATTTATTTAAATAAATTCATTTAAAATCCATTCACTAAAGTGACATTTATACAATAGTCAACATTTGGTAGGGATCATATTTTATATTGAGTATATGTCAAACACTTATCACAAAAGTATGTATAGATTGAACATTTTAAAAAGAAAAACACCTGAATAAGTTGTCTTTACACCTTATTAAATTCTGTAATTTAACTTGGAAAACAGAGCCTGAGAAGCTGATGCACCCTGTAGTACAAAGTTAACAAGAAAAATTCAAAATCAATAATCATTGAAAGAAGTGTCCAATTCACAGTTAAGATTATTTCAGTAACCTGTGCGATCAGCTCTAGTATTAATAACTGATGCACATCGTCTTGCGTGCTCATGGTCAGATTGTCGTTGCGGAATCTGTTGTTGTTCTTCAATAAGGGTAGTTTTCGGGCTCCGTAATGTCCTTGGTGGGACCTAATGAGCTTGTAGCCTTGTATATGGTTGGTCCCAGACGTGCTATATTGGGTTGAGGTCAGGATATCTAGTTGGCCACTTCATCCTTGGAATTCCTTCTTTCAGGAGGTTAGTCACTGCTCTTACATGGTGTGGACGCGCATTGTTATTCATAAAAAGCAGTCTGGCCTCGTTGTATTTGCATATGGACAAACAATGGGTGCAAGGTTCTCATTTCCATGTCTTAAGCTGGTGAGACGTACGTTTCAGATGATTACAAGGTCTATACTGCCTGCAATTGAAACGCCTCTTCACACCATGACTGAGTCTCGTCCAAAGCGATCATGTTCGATGACACTATGAGGCAAACTGTGCTCACCAGAACGTTTACAATCCCTCCTGTGTTTGTCAAGAAAGTCAACACAGGATCAGTACTCCTCAGTGAAGACTATGGTCCTTCATTGTGGTGTAGTCTACCTACCATGTTTTCTATCCCAAGGCAGTCATGCCTGCCTGTGCTGTGGGCTTGAAGAAACATAAACAGCAGGACGTTTAGCCCTCAACTGAGTTTCATGAAGACGTTTGCACAATGTAGACATTTGGACTCTTGTGACATCTTGGAGGGAATTACGGATGTTAATAGCTGGAGTAAAGCAATTATTTCGATTCTATTGACTCTGCCAAACCACCTGAATCTGTTCTATGCCCTGGACACCACATATGGGATATATCAAGAGCAGCAGCAACCCTGGGTTGAGTTATGTCTTCCTGCAGCATCCCAACATCCCTGTTAAGATCTACAAGGGAAAGATGATGCCTTTGACCTAAATGAGGCATTTCCTGCACTGAATAATCTCTGTCTGACATATTTTAGCATTCAATGATTATTGATCTTAAACTAAGGACAATTTCACTATATGAACTTTCAGTTTCAGGGTATAGTCAAAAAACAGAGCCAGAATCCATTCAAAGTCACGCAGGCAGAAAGTTTGCACTTGGCATACAATAATCAGGTAATGAACTTCCAAGCTATATATATATATATATATATATATATATGTATGTATGTATTTATAACTGACCTTTATTAACATTAGTGTACTTATTATGTAAAAACACGATCCCTAGCAAATGTTGGCTTTTGTATAATATTCTATTTTGTCGATTTTATAATAAACATGTTTAATATTTATTACTTAAAGTATTTACATTTATTAAATCAATATAGATTACACTGAAATTTAGTAGTGTAACTACTTAGTGTCAAATCAGTGATTGGAAGAATCTTCACATTTTATTCTGAAATTCTCCACGCTTTATTATCGTTATATTCTGCTCAGTCTTTGACAAATTCCCGGTTGTTTGGAATAAAAATAGTTCATATCATACGACAGCTGGAAACTAGCACAATAGTTTAAAGCTTCTTCTTAGAAATGTGTAAACTGTTGATAAATAAATTATTATGACTGAAAATTAATTAGTTTTGCTTTTAGAAGACGGTCTAGAAAGGCCAAGCGGTTAGGGTGCATGGCTCGCAATCTGAGGGTCACAGGTTCGAATCTCTGCCCTACTAAACATGCACGCTCTTTCAGTCGTGGGGACATTATAATGTAACGATCAATCCCACTTTTTTTTTGTAAAGAGTTGCCTAACAGTTGGCGCTGGGTGGTGATAATTGCCTCTCCTCTAGCCTTACACTGCTAAATTAGGTACGGCTAGCGCAAATAGTTCTCGTATAGCTTTGCGTGAAACTCAAAAACCAAAATCAAACCAGAGTAGGTGACATTGCGAGAAAACAGAAGCGTGTGTGTCGTGAGTCTACTTTGTAAGTAGCTATTCAATCGATAGTTAATTAATTTAGCCTAGTTTTCCTCATTAGCCGTCTAAGTTTTTTTAAATTTTTGAGAGTTTGGCCAAGCTTTTAGTAGTTGGGCTCGGCATGGTCTAGTGGTTAGGGTGCTCGACTCATAATCTGAGGGTCGCGGATTTAAATTCCCGTTACACCAAACATGCTTTCCCTTTCAGGTGTGTGAGCGTTATAATGTGACTGATAATCCCACCAATTCGTTGGTAAAAGACTATCCCAAGAGTGGCGGTGGGTGGTGATGACTAGTTGCCTTCCCTTTAGTCTTACATTGCTAAATTAGGGACGGGACGGCTATCGCAGATAGCGCTTGTGTAGCTTTGCGCGAAATTCAAAACAAACAAACGATACAAATCTTTACAATTGCTTTTTGTAACTTTCTGGGTGCTGGTTAAAATTCTAGAAACTGACACGATACAAATTTATTTAGATTTATATTATTCCAAACGTGCATTTTAAATTAAGAGCCACAGTCAAATTACAAAAAAAAACTGTAGCAAGTTACAGTTACGACAGAAAGTGTTTGTACCCCTGCGTCCCGAGTGGTTTTTTGCTCATAACTTATAAAGTATCACGAGTAGGCTAATAGACGTACAGTATATTATAAATATTATACTAACACACATCTACATAAATTTTTATGTAAAAATAAAATGTTTATAAACAAATAACCAAAAATAGGAGGAGCAGAAAGTGTTCGTAGAGTTCAAAACGTGTGAAACAACTGATATTCCCGTAAAACTTTTGCTTAGTTTAGCGAATAAACTACATTATACCATTCCAGAACTAAACACAGGGTTCATAATTATCGGAATTTAGCCAGCAAAAAATGTACTTCCGGAAATTTAGCGCCGTCTCCGTCATTATCTGCTTGGTCGTCATGGCGAACAGAAAACAACTGTTCAGTGATTTAAAAAACCGAACTATTGTAAAATACAAGGCTCATGTGTCTCTTTCCGGTATTGCTACACAACTTAATGTGCCGAAATCCACTGTTCAAAGCATAATTGCCAAGTTTAAGCTAACAGGATCAACTGCTAACCTCCCTCGTTTCGGACGCCCCACCAAAATTCCAGAGAGAACCAAGAGGAAGGTTCTCAGAGAAGCTAGTAGAAATCATCGTTGAACACGTAATGACATACAGAAACTGGTAAGGGAAACAGTTATGAACATGTTACGTTCTTCTGGGTTCAAAGCATGCCATCCTCGTAGAATTCCATATTTAAAGCTTGTTCATATAGAAGCACGATTGAGGTATGCAAGAAAGCATGTAGATAAACCCTTTACCTATTGGAAGAGTATTCTTTGGTCAGACGAGACTAAAATCGAGCTTTTCGGCCACAATGATGTTCACTATATTTTCTGTAAGAAAAGAAAACGAAATCTTCCAAAGAACACCGTCCCTACAGTTAAACACGGTGGCTCAATCATGCTATGGGGTTCCTTCAGCTCTTCTTGTGTAGGCAACCGTCAACGGAATCATGAAAAAAGAAGATTACGTTTATATATTATGCACTTATATCAAGAATGATGCTCGGAACTTGCGGCTTGGGCGTCGTTAGATCTTCTAGCACGACAATAACCCTAAGCACACATCGAAATTCGTGCAAACCTGGTTGCAGAGGAACCATATAAGCGTTCTGGAGTGGCCATCGCAGTCACCCGATCTCAACTCAATTGAAAACGTTTGGCATGAGTTGAAGACCATGGTTGATCAGCGTCATCCGAAGGACTTGCAAGAGTTGGAGGCCTTCTGTAAAGAAGAATGGAAGGAAACACCAATCGAGTACTGTCAAACGATTATGGAGGAGAGATTGCTCCAAGTAATTCACATAAAAGGCTACAGAACTGAGCATTAAAGCAGACGCACGAACACTTTCTGCTCCTCCTATGTTTGGTTATTTGTTTATCAACTGTTTATTTGTCGTTCAATTTACATAAAAATTTATGTAGATGTGTGTTAGTATAATATTTATAATATACGTTACTTTCATTATCCTAGTTGTGATACTTTTTACGTTATGAGGAAAAACTACTTACGACGCAGGTGTACGAACACTTTCCGTCGTAACTGTACCTTGTGATGTTGACAGATTTATTAACTCTTTGGGGAGCGTCGGTCGAAGCTGCGAAAAGGATCGGCGAGCCAAAATGCGTGTGAAGAGTCAGACGAGAATTTCAGCTTACACTTTCTCGAAGATAACTTGGCGTAGATGTGGTCGTAGATTGAAGAGCAGAGAGATACAAAACAAACACGTCGATATAGTCAACACACATGACCGTGGTTTACGAAAATTTTGATACTTAAAGACGAGCCTCTTTTCAGGGCTGGGATCTACAGATCCAATGAAACTGAAATTTTTCTGTGGGGGAGGGAAAGGGAGTATCCCAAGAAAACCCACTTTCACGGCCTAGGCGCCGAATAAAAGTGCTCTGACCGTGCCCGGAAGCAAATTGTAAGAAAAAAGATACAAGGATTAACAAATAAAAACATACAATAACAGAGAAAGATACAAGGAATAAAACATACCATAACTAGGGTACAAATGAAACACTAAAAGCTAGTGTTAAAAAATACTTGACGATGTGGAGAGGCGATTCGCTGAGGTTCAAGTTGAAGAGGAACGTCATTGGTAGTCCTGCTTGGTGATATTAATATCAACCTCTTGTTGGATAATCGTCTCACGTGTCTGGGAGAATGTATGGATGTTGTAACTGCTAGAGCTAGCTGGGAAAATTTTCAAGCACCGAATGAAAACTATTACATGTAAAGCTTCACGTATGACCCTAATTACATCTAGCCAATGTAGCAACTACTTAAAAATAAAAAGATATGTAATATTATATATATGGCATCTGTTTAACATTGCAAATAACTAAAAGACCTAAGGAATTAATTCGTTCCTGATCATGTTGGCTTTAAAAACGTTGCAGCGTAAACAACACTTCTCGTGTCAAGTACAGTTAGCTTAAGATTATACGGTGTAAGTGACAACTAGTTTTTAACATATATTCAAGATAATTTGTTTTTTGTTTGCTTCTTGTTACGTCTAGAAAGTTATTTAGAACTTACAATATTACATTTTTGTTCAGTAGAAATAGATATTCTATTTTTGGAATGTATTTTCAAATGTTATATTTAACATTAGTTAGGTGTTATCACATGCGTTTCAAATGCCTTGGTCACAAATAAATTGCCCGGCATGGCCAGGTGGGTTAAGGCGTTTGACTCGTAATCCGAGGGTCGTGGGTTCGAATCCCCGTCGCACCAAACATGCTCGCCCTTTCAGCCGTGGGGGCGTTACAATGTGACGATTAATCTCACTATTCGTTGGTAAAAGAGTAGCCCAAGAATCGGCGGTGGGTGGTGATGACTAGCTGCCTTCCCTCTAGTCTTACACTGCTAAATTAGGGACTGCTAGCGCAGATAGCCCTTGAGTAGCTTTGCACGAAATTAAAAACAATCCAAAACTAAAGTTACGCATTTTAAAAGAAAAATGACTTTTTCAAACATTCTGAATCGTTCCTAGTTGATTACAAACAGTAGTGGTTCACACAAATTTATCATGCTTTTCTACAGGTTACGTTAGGACTAATACAGATCCGTAGAGGGCTGGGGTACTGGCGATTTAATAACCATTTGCTACTGGACACTTATTATGTTACAACTGTTTTACAACTTATTGGGCGTTGTAAGGGCTGGGATGTTTATCATCAGGATAAGTGTAAATGGTGCATGTGTTTAAAAGATGCAATTAGGCAAGTGTGTATTACTTACGGTAAACATAGAGCTTACATTGGTCGAACACAGATCAAATCTTGAACGGGTTTTTCGTGAGGAATATAAAAAGATTGAGTCACATCCTTCACGTAGTAAGCGAAGCTTATACGATATGGAGAAAGAGTTAGAATCTCTTGACCGTGAACAAATTGAGGGTATTATTTTACGTTCACATTTTCGCCGGTTCGAGGAAGGGGAATGTTCATCGTCATATTTTCTGAGAACGGAAAAGTACAGGACTTGGAAACTGAAATATGGATCTTTGTTTAATACGAAACGTGAATTAATGCAGGGTTTTGATATATGACTAGTAATCGAAGTTGTATAGTGAGGGTGAAATTGTTGATGAGTCAGAAGATAATGTGTTATCCCACGTGACATGACATCTCTCTGATAAGGATAAATTTACTTGTGATTAGAACATTACAGCTGCTGATATTGTATGGATTTTAACCATGATGCCGAATAACAAAGCGCCGGATGTTGATGGTTAAAACCATTGAGTTATATCGATGCCTTTTACCTCTTTTTGTGGAAGTTTTAAATCATATTTATGAACGGCAGAGCCAAACTGATGATATGTGTTTAGGTATATCACCCCTATTCCCCAGATTGGAGACCGTCATCAGATATCAAATGTTCGGCCCTTCACACGTTCGAATAGTGATTATAAAATCTTATCTGAAGTGTTAGGTTGTAGGTTAGCCGCTGCTATTAAACACTTGTTTCTCCGGTACAAACAGGATGTATCCCAGGTGGAAGTGCTGTGAAGGTGCCTCTTCTTGTAAAACTCATCTTCAAATATTTCGAAAAGAACCAGTCGGGAGGATTTTTTTTAAAGTTAGACTTGATGCAAGCTTTTGATAAGATTTAGCACACGTATTTATTCCGTTTATTAGTGCACATTTGTTTTGTTATTTCCTTTTCACGGTAAGTTCCTATTTTATACACTGATACATGTAACCAGGTTAAGTTCAACCGCTTTCTGACTGCCCCCTTTTGTGTTAAGCGGACAACTCGGCAAGGGTGTCCCTTGTCGGTTTATTTGTTTGTTTTGGGTGTTAATCCTTTACATAACATGTTGCTCGAGCGAGAGGATATTCGACCTTTGTCAGTTGTTAAAATGAGTAGTGTTATGTTTCAACATGCTGATGACACTACTTTAACTTTCGGTGATGTATCTCCTGTCGCTCCAGTCATGGAAGTTTGCAGGCTTTTTGGATACGGCACGGAAAATTGTCTAAATGCTGCTAAAAGTCGGGGATTATGGGTGGGAATATTGGCTGGACAGTCTAAGGTTTGTGTTGATGGAATCACAATATCAAATGATAGGTTAAAACCTTTGGGCATTATTTTTAATTCTGATAGAGAGCTCATGTATCAAATGAACTGACGGGATATTAGCACTCGTATTTCGCGGATTTTAACTTCTTGGTGTTAGCGTTAGTTGTCCCTTGATTGTTAACTCTTTAATGGCTTCAAGGATTTGGTACCCTCTCCAGATATTATCCTTAAGCAGATCACTCTTGGAAAATATCTAAAGGGATATACTCACCTTTGTGTGGAGAGATGGGCTTCATAAAGTTAGTTACAACACCCTAATTAAACCAATCACTAGGAAGGGAGGTATAAATTTGGTTGACATTCGACAATGTCTTTTTGCTTTCCGTTTAAAATTTCTACTACACTCGTGTTGGGAAGGACATAGTTGTGAATTATTATATAGGCTGGCTGAGTATTATTTTGATTTTTATTGTGGTTTGAACATTGGTTTAAGAGCATTACATTGTATTTATCAACCATATTTCGCTCGGAATATGTCAATATTCTTTCGTGAAATAATGTATGCTTGGGATATTTTGCGTGCAGAAAGAGATATCGAGGTGGTTCCTCTGACAAAAGATATTTTTGATCAGTCATTGTTTCTTAATCTCGGATAGGAAAGGTATTAAAGAATAGAAATGATAGGCGGCTTTTGTTCAGGGAATTTGTTGATGCGGGTGTTGATACGTGTTTATTCACTGAGAGCACATGTACAGAAAAAAAATATTCCTAACTACAGGTGGCATCCCTTAATTCAATATTCTTAACAGCGGGTGTAGTACGAATACGACATCTTTTGTACGAAGTAATTATTCAATTTTTGAGCGTGCAAGCTAGTGTTGAAATGGTTTTACAGGTCTGTCGATAATTCAGTCAGTCATTAATTAAACGTCATTTGCAGTTAATATACATAGCTCTGCCGAGGAATTGGAAAACTTTTCACTTTCTTGTTTGCCATCTAGGAACGTCA
Organism: Tachypleus tridentatus; assembly: GCF_004210375.1. Lineage (NCBI taxonomy): Eukaryota > Metazoa > Arthropoda > Merostomata > Xiphosura > Limulidae > Tachypleus > Tachypleus tridentatus. Next base: position 20,894,675 of record NC_134829.1, read on the forward strand.
ATTAGTTGTTGCAGTTTTTCTTTTTAGTGTCTGAATCTGATAATCCTTGTTTGTTAAGGGATATCACTCTTCGCTCTTTAACCTCTTTTGTATGATATCGTCTACAACCTACAGTTATCTCACTCTGCATATTGAACTTCAGTATTTCCGAAAGACTATTGGAAATACCTTCCTCGCCGTACTTTCGTTCCTTTTGCTGGTTTTGATTTGTGTGATTTAGTTATTTATTGCTGTAACATGCTGTTGCAACTAATGTTAGGTTGGTTCACATGCAATTCCATTTAACAGGTAAATGTACATTTTGTTATCGTGATATTGAAATATCTGCCACTTATTTTTTTAATGATCTTGTGTACAAGATTTATGGGAGCTTATCTTTGGTTTAATGAGGTTGGTTTTTGGAAGATCTTTAATTGATGGCGAGAAGCGTCGTCGTGCACTTGTTGGTCATATAAAGCATGTCAGTAATTCTCATAATAAATTGTGTCGTTTACTAACTTCTTTAGCTAAGAATGTAATTTACTCCGCGAGAAATGTTAAATTAGCAAAACAAATTTCATTGCACATGGTTTGTTATTTTCGTTCGAAGGTACACCACTGTATTTCTTTTTATTATTGTAGTTTCCTTTCCCGGATGGATCTCCAGCAATTTTATGACTTTTATGAGAATACTGGTAGATTGATTCAGAGTGTTGTTCAGGGTTATATTTTGAATAATGTATTTAAAAGCTGACAAATAACTGTAATTGTTTATTTTGTTTAATTCGGAGTTTTGCTTGATCTTCTGGAAGCATTTCTCTTTGCCTGTGTAACGTAACATCACAGGTGAAACATCAAATATTATTAGTCTTCATATTTAGTACAAACAAATAAAACTCAGTGGAAGTGCTTGAGTTCAGCAAACAGTTAATATTTTGTGTGTCCCTCTTTAGACTTTAATAACTGCAGACAGTCTTTCAGGCATTGATGCAACTAATTTAATCAAAGTGTCTTTTGGGATTTTACTCCGAATGGCTCCAATACACTCCATTAAGGTTTCTTTGGAAGTAATTTTTGATTTGTAAAGTGTTTGATTTATCAAGTACCAGATCTTCTCAATTGGGTTGAGATCGGGTTCTGTGGGGGCCATTGCATCAGTTGAATGACTCCAGCAGCTTCTTTCTTAGCTGAGTAATTTCTGCATAGGTTGAATGAGTGTTTGAGGTAATTATCTTCTTTCTATTGGAATTCTTTTCCAATAATACACAAATCACTGGGTAAACTATGACGGACAGTATTTGATTGTACTTGCGTTGGTCCATTATTCTATCTCTTTTGCAAACATCTCCTGTCGCCTGATCAGAAAAAATTGCCCCTAACCATCACACTTCATAGTAGGTGCTATACATTTATGTAAGTATCTTTCATTTTTTCTACCGCTAACTTACGCTTTGTACCAAATTTTTCAAACTTGTACTCATCCGTCCATAATACCTTTCTCCAATCAACAACAGTTCAGTTTTTGTACTTTTTTTTAACAAATGTAAGTTTCTTGACAGTATTAGGAGATTCAAGTAAAGTTTTTTTTTAACTACTACACGACCAAATATTACATTCTCTTTAAGCCTTCGTGATACTGTAGATTTGTACTTTTTTTTGTCATTTGGTACATGGTTGTTTATCTCATGCTTGAAATAAATAGCAATCTTCCTTCTGTCCTGATATCAGCATAAACAAAGATATTTAACATCAGTATAATTGAACTTAGGTGTTCTGTTTCATCCTTTTCTATTTTGAAAACTGCCTGCCTCGGTCTCTCGATCTAGGGCGTACTTGATAGTGTTTTGGGAGCATTTCAAGTCTGCAACAATTTGTCGGGGATTTCAACCAGCATCACGTAAAGCTTTTATGTGAACTCCCTGCTCCACTGACAATTATCTATGCTTTTTGGGCCATAGCATAACAACAAAACTTAATATGTGGTGTTAAATACTATTCTTTTTATCAAGGTTTATTTCTGGAGTGCTATTGAATTAATTTATATAGTTAAGACAGTGTATGGGATACCACGACAGTTATTTTAGACCCTAACTTTGATTAGTGTGTTCAAGCAGAACTCTTATGACATGTTTTGGTTCAAGTATATGAGAATTCTAAAGAATGATTAATATTCACACCCGAGCTCATCAGTTGTTAACAGGGATCAGTGAAGCGTTATCGTAATATTGAAATTTACATTCTGTGATGACATGAAAGACTATTGACCCCATAAAATTGAAAGAATGACAAAATATTCTTTTGTCATAATATTTTTGTTCAGTACTGTATAATTAATAAAGCCTTTCTTCAACTAGTTGTTTTCTTTTTTCACAGGAAAAACATTTGTTCATGAATGGGCACATTATAGATATGGAGTATTTGACGAATACGGCTTTCCTAATGATCCGCTATATCCAATGTACTATGGAATCCCAGGAAGAGGAGAACCTCTTGCAACTGACTGTGCTAATACTGAAGTCCAGTATGATAAAAAGTAGGCTTAACATTATGTCAACAGTGCAATAAACCTGTTTACATTGATAGTGTATTGCTCTGTAAAATAGTAGTGATAATTGAAATATAATTGCTACACTTAAAAGGCAGACTAAATTGAAATTACAAGTAAGAACTAATCATAAAATAAGTTGAACTCAGGAAATAAACATATATTTAGCAAATAGCACTAACTGAAATTGTTTAACTATAAAAATATACCACAAAAGTGCTTTCAAACACTCAGTAAATTTCATTTTCAATACTTATAGCATTTTAATCTCAGGCATGCATTAAATGGTAATATAAATATATTGTTTATAACTGTGTCATATTCCACATACTGAAGAGCGTTCACCAATCTAAAAAAACGTGGTTATTATGATTTTGGCATTCTCAGGTAAAACTTAAAACCAATAGGTACTTTAAATATTGAGTTCACAATATAAATCAAATGTTCTGAAGCCATGTACACCACACTTGAAGAACCAAGATGTGCACTTTACTGTATGAGCTAGCCAGCCTCTATGATCGTAATTAACTTTCCTAGCTGAGGAAGAACACAACTTCATTCAGAAGAAGTTGTAGGATTACTACCTTTTTCACTAAAAAAACACAAAACCTGAAGGTTTATATCTATGTCAAACTTTCAAGTTGATCAAGGTCAGTCAGACCATAGCCTTATGGTTAGTGTCCATGGTTTACATCCTGTTACTGCAAATTCATATTCCACATTTTGTTGCTATTGATACTTTATAAGACTGATGGTCAAATCCTACTATTTTGTTTCTCTTTAGAAGAATAAATATGTTATCACACTTGTAAGAGTTGGTTTTCTTATTCAAAAGAGTTAGTGAAGTCAGGTACACCAACTCCTATTAGAAGGGTTATTACAGTTATATTTGGTGCATTGTGTATTACTACAGTGAAATTATTATTTTTTCAATGAAATACAGGACTGAATATGTAAGATATATTGTCTGATAATCTGTAAGGGAGGTATGGTTCTCTTTACTCATTTTAAGTGTTTGTGTCATATGTATTATACCTGTACATTAAGGTCTTTAATTGCTTCTTTATTTTTTGCAATTTCCGTTTCAGAATAGCATAATTTGAAAGCAAAAACAATGCAGTTTGCCAAAACATTGTAACTTTCATCTGCTACTTAGTAATATTAACTTTTATGTGCATTGGTGGTGGAGGGGGGGACTGAAAGCATGCATAGCATGGTCTTTCACAGAATGCCAGTCAACATGGTATTATGTATATTATGTTGAGTATCAACTATTAATTTTACTTTACATTGCTGATTTAGTGATAGTTTGTGAATACTAGATACAGTATACAGGACAATGAAAAGAACTGTGCAATTGCATTTCAGAGATTCTAGAGGTTATTCGAGTGCAGTTTGCAAACTGTGCAATGAACACATGTATTTGTATCTACACATGAATGTTGTCTTGTATTTTGACTTTTTTAAGTCTGGCAAATATCAGTTTACAGACATTTCTGGTATACATGTAATATTTTTTTGGTACATCAGACATATATTTTACTAAACACATAACATGTTTTGTATAAATACACTTTGTAAACGCTATGTGAATATCTTGTTAAGTTTTACTTAATAAATTGTTTTGAGTGTTTTTCAATTTATTTAAGGGTAAAGTAAAATAGACATATATACTGTAACAGCCATAACAAATATAACAAACCTAAAGCTCATTGTATAAAATTTATGTAAAGTTGAAAATTAAACTATGAATCTAGGTCTACACCATATAAGATTAAGAAATAATTTAAATATCTGATAAAAGATATTCTCTTTTGGGTGTTATTGATCTGTTTTTTTCAGAAATAAAGCTGGTAGTTTTTGTACACCAGTCATTGATATCAGCACAGGAAGGGCACAAGAAAACAACTGTTTCTTTGTTAGTAGACAACAAGGAACTGAAAATAATGGTGTTATGTCTTCTCTTATGTCTCAGCATTTTCTACCACAGGTAAGTTTTCGTTTACTGTTTTTATTTTGAACAAGTGTGATAATTAAACTTTTTCTTAAGCTTGTTTGTTCTAGATCACAAGTTTTGTTTTTAAAGTAGCTATATTGAACAACAAACAAGTACTTAAAATATTATACTGTACTACTAATTTAACTACAACATAATATTTGAAAAAGCATTATCACAAGATTGAATTTTTTTTTACATTACTTGAATAAGGAAGTTGTGGATTTTTAACAGAATCATTTGATGTGTTTTTTTTTAATGTAACACACTGAGTTGACCAAACTCTTATATGTGATTTTTGTATTAAAATTAGGTTACCCACTTCTGTAGTGGAACAACTTCATACAAGCATAACGTTGATGCTCCAACAAAACACAATGCTCTGTGTCATGAAAAGAGCACATATGGCATAATTCTAGGGAACCAAGATTTTGCCAATGGAAGGTAAGTGTCAGGATTTTGATATGTATGAAGTGGGTTGGAGTTCTTCTAGTAAGTGTCTGTGACTTGTTCATGATAAATTCGAACAGTAACTGGACTGCATACAATCCACTTGTCTTAAATTAATATACTCAAAACAAATCAAATGTATGTACAAAATTTCTTTATACTATAGGATATTGAAGTTTTATTACAGCTCTGAATTATTCTCTTTTCTTGTTGAAAGCTCACACAGGATGATTCAGTAACTTTAGAATCCAATTGATATGTGAATTTTCTGTAAGTATAATTATAACATACAATAGTATTGTTATAAACCATGGCGTACTACATAGAATTGAACATAATAATTTTCTATAAAATATTTCATCGTTTTATGAAAATTGTTTCAGATTTCTAGACGTTTGTAACTTTGGTGACATACTAGTAACATACTAAAATTTTAAATCTATTTTAACATGTTATTATTATTATTATATAAATATCTTTTTATAAAATAAATCAAAATTACAATAGTAAGCTAAGTAATCTCTAAGTCACATAGTATAAGTGTTATGTTTCGTCATGTTCTCTAATAGTGAAATAATTACTTAAAAAAAGAAAACATAAAGAGTAGAATAATAAACTATAAACATACTTCTGTCATGATTGGTTATTATTTTCAAAAAGTAGTTTGTAATTGAAAAACATTTTCATGTAGTTACATGTTGTCACTCTTTCTTTCATTTAATTGTTTACTAATTAGTAACATTTTTCTTAGTTACAATTGTAATAATAAATTCTTTTTGATGAAGTATTTGAACCAACCAAGACTGAATATGTCTAAATGGTCAACATTCTGGACTATGAAGCAAAGATTCAGTGGTTTGTAACCATTTACCACTCCCCCCCTCCAAAAATCTTGTTCTTTATGTTGAGACTGTGCATACATTACAAGATTGCCTGTAATATTATAATATTCAGTTTCACAAGAGTAGTCAAAAACTGGCTATGGGTGATGCTAATTAGCTGCCTTCTCTTTGGTCTATCACTTAAATTAAAGACAGCTAATACAGATAGCTCTGTTGTAGTGTTTAGGAAAAACCCAACAAACAAATAGATAAATCTAACCACCACTTAGTTTTTGTTATTTTTATGATAGATCACAAGAGTGCATCAAAATAAATTTCATTTCATCTGGGGCGATATTTATGGTCTTAGAAATCTCTCTGAATGACCACTTTGTTATTGTGCTTGTTTGGGTCTATTGTTTTCATATTAGTCAAGAATTTTGAATTTATTACTAAGGATAATTATACTGAACTATTTTCTGTATCTTATACAAACTAAATCAACTGGTGAATTTGTGTAATCGTACTTATAATCATAATAAATACAGAGGCAAAAACAACAAATAATAACAAATAAGAATAAGACACACACACTAATAAAGTTGTCATTTACAGTGGACCTCTATGACTAAAAAGGTACCATTATAGAAATATGTCAAGAATAAAATACCTCTTATATAGTTTAAACTCATCTCTTATATCTTAGTCACAGTACCATATAGCTTTGCATGAGTATGCTTATATAGGTTACTTGACATCTGACTACTTTATTTTCAAGGCTTTCTTGTGTTTTATTTTGACTTTTTTCAGTTGCAGCTACTTCTTGTTTTCAGAAATAGTATTGTAAAATAAAAAATAATACTTCTTTTAGAATACGAATCTCCATGAAATTCTTTGGGAATGAAAAATATGCCAAAATGTATTTTCTTTTCTTGAAAGGGAGCCAAAGGCTGCCTATAGAGGTCACAATACAGTAGTGCATTGTTTATCAGTCAGTCAGTAGACACTAAAATGACATCATATGAGGGATGCCAGATGTTGCAATTTTTATTGTTGTGGCATCAGTAAAATATGAGCGTGCTATGAATCATAAGAAGAATGTTACATTCTGTAGATTGCAACACAGTACAAGAAATAAAAATATTTGTTACTTTCAACTTTTGTTCTATTTGTTCATGAAACAGAACACTTTCGAGGACCCTGTGCAATTGCATTTAGTATAATCCCCTTATTTACATGTGCAATTTTTCTATGTAAATAACATTAATTATAGGGAAAATTAATACATTAACCATTTTGTTTTCTTTGATCCATTTGACCTAAAATTGGTGTTAAATAATATAATATTTTCAGTAGGATGTTACTTTAATACTATCTATGGTCAATTTTTGTAACTTATGTTGCCAGTCATCCTTTCTGTTGCTTCAACTTTCTAGAAACCTGTGTAAGCAATTTCAACTAAGGGTTTATTTTATATAAGAAAAATAATAATAATCTTTACTTGTATTAAATACACTTTGTAGTTATATTTTAGAGTTTCTGATGTGGTACTTCCCTCTTCTTACCAAATTAGCTATTTCCATTTGTTGCTGCCCACCATATGCAAACATTTTTATTACACATGCCACAAGCTTTTCACACACCCCTGTTGGAATCAAAATATTGCAACGTGTCTGTCATGCAAATAATCATTCATTACTTCACCAATAGGAGCATAATACACTCAAGTGAAGCATGTGACCCCCTCTATGTGCCTCTACCAAACTATCACTTTTCATTTGACAGTGCTTGCACCCAGACTTTGTTTTGTTTATCTTAATCGGTATATTAGATTGAATTTGTTATCAAAGTGGTTTAATTTAACATAGTCAGTTTCTTTTTGAAAGCACTTGGATTCCATTATTCTTATTGCAGTTGCATTCATTTTGTACTTCAAACATTTTTGTCAGTTGATACAATATAAATTCCAAAGTTTATCTCACCACTTCAAGTGTCTCACATTCAACAGGCACTTTACTGCAGGCTTCATCTGCTTGCAATCTATCAGGAGATTTATCTAGATTTATTCACAAGCAGATTGAACATTATAAGGGGTCAACCTTTATCTCCAGGCATTGGCCCACTCTTCCTGAACATGAAGAACCTGGGCAGGAAGATAACTTTGATCATCTGTTTCCCCTCCTGAATTTTTCATGCCTTTCTATACTCTTTCTGAGGATTATGTTTGGCATTCCATGGTTTTTCAGACTTTATTTCTCAAGTATATGATGTTTTATCCTTTGCTCTTATATCTTATGATGGACCATAGTCCTTCACTGTTACAAGAACATACTTTTCAACCATATTTGGTTTTATCCTGTTCTCTAATATTCAGGTTCATATTTAACAAATTGCCTTTCAATTGGGCGATAGTGTCAGTGTCATCCATGAGCTTTGGATCAATTTGCCCTTATATATCATGTGGCTGACTGTTCATATCTCAACTATTCAGTTTTATCCATTTGGAGGTGAGCCCTGAACTTCCCATTAGTCTCTCCCCTGGCCAATTCTTCTGCCTCTGTATAACCCTTAATACTCTTTTGTGGTACTTTTCCACAATTCACTTCTTACTTGAGGCTCTTCACAGATATCTTGAAGGACACTTTGTGGATATCCGTTCCCTTCTATTCTCCAAGTTGGCTCATTTTTCACCTTTGACTCCAGCTTTGCAAACGTGGTTAATCTATTGTTGGGACCTTTTAGACTGTGATGATATATTATCTCAAACACATTTACCAAGTTCTTTATTTGGAATTTGTATATGGCTCCATTTTTATGACATTTCGTCTTTGATAAGGTCCTAGAGTCCTTGGAGTCTTGTGTAGCATCTGCTCAGCAACAATCTGCGCTATCACATCTGATAGTCTGTTTATTCCAGTCAGAACTGAATGTGACACTGACTCTGGTTTTAGATCCCTTACCTATCTTTAATTCTCATGGAGCGACGTTTCTTAATTTTTCTTGATAATGCATACACCATTTTGTGGTTACCTGGCAAGTGTGTGCCCAGTGGGAGCTTGACTTAGAGCCTTCATTCATTGGTTACTTCCTTTAACCAGTGATGTTTGGGTTATTTAGCTTTTTTCAGAGGGACTCAATTTTTTTTTCAATCAATCTCCCTTGTTACAGATATTTCTTTCTTTCCCTTCTCCTCAGGATCCCATAACTTGCCAGCATCTGTCAGAGGCAGTAGAAGACATCTTCACCCAATATGCTGTCAAACCTGTTTTATATCATTCTGTTTTACTGTTCCCCAAAAGACCAGGGCCTAAAGGTGTGTTATTGAACTTTCCCACCTCAATTGTTTCGTTCATTTCCCATGTTTTACAATGGAGTCCTGCCTTACTGTTTTGACAGCATTTTATTTTGGTTTATGGATAAACAAGTTCATCCATAAACTTCTCTGCATATTCCCATTTTCATACAATTTTGCCCTTATCTTTGGTTCATCCATTGTGGGGTATTTTGCCAGTTTTGTAACCTATCCTTTGGGTTGGCTTCAGCTCCCTATGTTTTTTATCAAGTGATGATAGCTTTTGCTCTTCATCTTCATGTCCTAGGGCTGTATTATCATTTCTTACTTGGGCGACTAGCTACTTTTTGCCAGTTCTGTAAAGAAGTCAGCCAGTCATACGTATCAACTCCTTCTTGATTGGTAGACTAGTTGATTAAACTAGAGATGTCTTTCCTTTGTCCTTCCCAATACTTTGTGTATTTAGGGGTATTTTCAATACTCACTTCATTCAGGTCCAACCTTCTCCTGTCTGACTGCATTTTATGGAATTATCTGTTCACCATGTCTTGTCTGAATATGAGGTTCTGTTACTTTTAGGGATGTTGTCTCCTATGGCATCACTAATCCCCCTTGGCTTTGTATATATGCATTCTATTCCATGGACTTTGCACCATTAGTGGAACCTTGCTTCAGATTCCTTGGATTTTCCTATTACCCATTTCCTTCCTTTGTAGGCAATCCCATTTTGTGCTTGGACAAGACTCACACTCCTTGTTCTGAGGGTTGTGGGTTCGATTTCCTGTCGCACCAAACAGGCTTGCCCTTTCAGCTGTGAGGGTGTTATAATGTGTTGATCAATCCCCCTATTCATTTTTAAAAGAGTAGGTCAAGAGTAGGTGAGTGGTGATGACTAGCTGCCTTTCTTCTAGTCTTACACAGTTAAATTAGGGATGGCTAGTGCAGATAGCTCTTGTGTAGCTTTGTGCGAAATTCAAAAGCAAACAATATATGTCAGTACTCTAAATCTTCTTCCTCTTCATTTGGCTTTGGATCACATTCTTTTCATTATCAGATATTGTTTGATAATGATCCATTCTGACAAATCAATGGTTATGACTAATATTAATCACTAAAGAGGCTCCCATTTGAGATCCCTCTGTTTCATATATTGGATATTCTATATTGGGCCCATGCACAACACACTGACTTAATTATATGTCATGTTCTCGGTGCTTTCAACCTCATTGTGGATAGTTTTTTTCTGCCACGACAAGATGTGTCCTATAGAGTGGTACCCTCATCCTGTCATTTTCAGGTGCTTTATAGTTTGTGGGGTTTTCCTCACATTAATGATTTCACTGCTGCCCTCAATCACCAGTTACCCCTCTTTTAGCCTGTGGTACCTCATATTCAAGCTTTGACTACATATGCCTTCAGCCAGGACTGGTCACACAAATTCCAATATGTTTATCTTCCTATCCAGTTGCCTCAGTGGGTAGTTTTCCCTTATCCATGCTACTCTGATCTGGGTCCTTCTGATCTTTCCTGACTAGCTGGCTCAACCATGTTTTCCTCATTTACTGCAGCTACAATTATTTTTTTTATTGTACCACTTTCCTTATTATCCAACTTCCTTCATCAATCCAAGTTACTGGTTTTGCATTCCACACTTCGCATCATCTGTCTTAATACCAGGATTTTGTCTGCTCCTTGGCAAGAAGAATAAGTTTCTTCTGTCATGTAGCTTTTTTGTTTGGTTTAGTCCATCAATCCTTCCTCTATGGAAATGTTTCATTGAAAATGGGAAGTCTATTTCTAACTGGCCCATGTTCAGGGATTTTCTGCTGCACATTGTCCTGAGGCTAGTGCATCCAAGTTCCTCACGTGGCTTTTCAACCTTGAGTCTTCAGTCTCCTCCATTTCAGGTTATCAGGCAGCTTTATCCCATACCTTTTGACCTTCCCATTACTGGAGAGGGTTTCTCTCATTCATACTTGCCATTATATTAATCCATACCTTCCAGAGTCATTGACCTCCTTGGTAACCTGCTCTTCCTGATTGGAATATTAATATGATCCTCCATTTCCTTACTTTACCTCTGTTTGAAGCTATTTCCATACATTATTTGTTTCACCTGTTCCATAAGGTGTATTTTGTTCTCCTTTTGACTATGGACATTGGCAGCTGATTTATTCACCATTGACATTACATGCACACTTCACCAGTACACTTATCTTCTCCTTTAACTGGATCATTCCATCCTTCCCAAGCATTGGTGGCTCATGAAAGTATCTCTTTTTCACCTATTTCACTTACATATATTTCTCATCTTTGTTCCTGTATCAGCCTGTTTAGACCTCTTTGTTCTATGTATGCCCTTCATTGTTATATTGTCCACATGGTTTCCTTCCATGATTTCTGTTCTCTTTTCTTTATCCCATGAGAACCCTCTTCATCCAGAAATCTCTCCTCTTTTACCCTCACCAATTAGATTCATTATTTGAACCAGTTTACTTATTCCTCCTTGTTCCCTTCCCACCATACTTTGTTTCATGTTATTTCATCTAATCTGACATCTCATCTTTTCTTTTGCTTCTCGTCTACTCAATATTTGGAAGATATCCTAGAATCAGGGATGTGAACGAATCCTAGCATGTTCATCTCTCATTATTTACATCATATCATGGCTTCATCTTCCACCTGTGACTGTACTTCAAACTTTTGTGCAACCCTAGCAATGGATAGGTCTTTATTAATGCTTCCTTTCCTTCCAGGGGCCAATTCTTCATACCTTTAATACAAGGATCCCACTCTATGGTGAATGGTGCCTGATCAGGTATTATTTAACACAAAATCTGCATTATACACCTTGTTGACCAGCACAAAGCTAATCCTGTGCCATACCTATCAATTTGAGTGGTTCTCAATTCCCCAGGTCTTGGACTTGAGGTGAAAGCAGTATGATTCTCATCTTTCCCTCACATAGTCGGTACCCCATGAGGATGTTGTTGACTTACCAAGAGTACAGTCTGCCATTCTATAGCCAGTCAACACCAGAGGATACATCCTCATTTGCTTTTCTTATTGTGGGATTGAGGTATTACATCTTTCTTCAGTTTGGATCACTCTCCTACTGCATTCTCTTCCACTCAGACTTGCTCCCCTCATTTTCTACTCCAATTTCTTATACAGCACACACATATATGGATGAAGAGTATAGCTGAATCAGAAATAGTGTGCTTATACTCTTCAGGTATTTGGATCTGATTCTCTCAGCTACGGAACTGTCCTTTGGACTCTATGTCAGTTCTTCCATGTTCTCCATTCACTTCCAGTGATTCTGTCATCTATCAAACTTTGAAGTGTGTGGAGGTGCATAGAGAGAATCACGTGTGTAACGTGAGTGTACTGTGCTCCTATTGCTGGAGAAGTGAAGCTTGATGATTTGCACGAGAGACACATTGGAATCATTTGATTCCAATAGGGGGTGCAAAAGGTTTGTGGTATGCATGATGGAAAGTTTACATATAGAGGGCAACAATAAATGAAAATAACTAATCTTGTGAAAGGAGTAAAGTACCTATCAGAAATACATTTTCAGTACAAGAAAATTATTACTTTCATCAGTCTTTTCCAACCAGAAAAACATGTAGTTTTTATTTTGCAACTTTTTAAAGTCAGCTCATATGTAAGAAGTGTAGGAATATTCATCATGACGAGAAACCCACTTGAAGTAAAAATGTATCTCAAGGTTGCTGGTTTAGGTATTAACACTTTTAATAATAAAGCAGAGAACAACATTTTGACCTTCTTAGGTTAACCTGAAGATGACCTAAGAAGGTCGAAACATTGTTCTCTGCTTTATTAGTAAAAGTGTTAATACCCATACCAGCTGCCCTAAGATACATTTTTACAGTGTAGGAATATGTTTGTTAAAAAGAGCACATAAATCTAAGAATTTTAATAATGATTGAAATATTCAGTCAAATTAGCTTAGAAGTTAGCAAAACCTGAATATCCTTATTGAAAACAAAATCAAATAGTTAACTGATTGAAATTCTAACAGGGAATCTCCAGACTTTTTATCAAGAAGATCTGAAATCAATTTACAGCCATCACTAATACAGAAACGATCATTTTCAGAACTTCTTTGATGATGAGGGCATATCAACACCCAAAATGTCGGATAATGTTATTTAATAATTAGACTTAGATGATGGTAGAGGCTGCTCTGACTGTGATTAATATCCAGTATCTACAACGTTACTGTGACCCCTTAAGTAGTACTTTTAAAGAACCTAACTGAAAGGAAAGAATTATGTCACAATTATATGCAACAAAAAATACTAGATGCTGGCTAATACTAAACACAAGAAGACTTGATAATGGCTAATACTAAAACTGTTATTATGGACAGAAACAGTAAAAAACTGTAATATCTTAAGGTGTAACAAATTTAAGTTAGCAATTTTGTTATAATTACAGTCAACAATGCACATGTTTGAATAGAGCCCATATTAAGGAATTGTGCATAACTTATTGAAATAAAGTACAAAACTTTATTTTCTATTGGTATTTTTTTCTTTTCAGCAATCTACCAGAAATAATTTACCCTCCACCAACAGTTTTCAACTATGTTCAGGAAGAAAATCTTCGCATCATTATTGCTTTTGATTGTTCCTCTAATATGAATTATCTTGTAAGTAGGTATTTAATTTATCAAAATATGTATCATATAATTTTTGAAATTTTCACCCCTATTCTTTCTCAGTCAAAATATAGTTTTCTAAGTTTTTCTAATAAATTTGTAATAGCCCCAGTTGCACAGCAGTGTGTCTACAGACTTACACTGCTAGAAACCAGGTTTCAATACTCATGGTGAGTACAGCACAGATAGCCCATTGTGTAGCTCTGTGTTTAACTACAAAGAAACAAATTTATAATTCTTTTTTAAAAGTGTTTGACATTCAATGCAAATTCTAAGAATATAAGAATTTATAAATTTGTAAGGGGAAACGTTATATTTATACTTTGTTTTAAACTACTACTCTGTGGTTAAACTTAGAATTAATCTTTTCTTTTATCAAATATACACCCAAAAGAAGTCTCAGAGATATAATCAGACATACAGATTTCTTCATTAATGCAGCAATACTATTTATATATTGTTAAAAAAACACATTAAAACCCTTTCTAAGAGCAACTTGAAGTTTCCCATTTGACAAGAACCTCTTGATTCAAAGTTGCTATTGTAAATACACTTTTCTGTCTGTTGCAAATTTCATTATTTTAACTTAAGCTATGCTTATGCTATAATGTAAAAAGTATTAGATAAGTCTCTGACCATGCCTAGTTTCCTACATCTGCCAGGAACTTGTATTTTTGTGTGTACAGTGGACTGTGAAAAAACAGATAAAGTTAACATATTTCTGATGGACAGGATTTGGGCCAGTGGTTAGCATGCTGGAATGTGAATCTAAAGGTGCCTGGTTTATTTTATTGCTACAAAATTGCACTTGACACTTTGGGTATGTTACAAGAGTTATTGTCAAATCTAGAACTGGAATATTAGTGGAATGCACTGTTTTCATTATTAGGTTAATAAATCAATTACAAAATTCCTCTCATCAATCAATTCTTACATGTGACTAATATATATATATATTCAATTTGTTTTTGATTTATTAAAGATATTTTCAAAATGTCCTTCATTTAACATAGTAGCCATCTTCAGGTATATCTATTATGCAAAGTAACACAAAACCTGTAATTAGCTTATAATAAAGTTAATATTATTCCTTGGATTTTTCTCTATAGGTTTTTACAAGCTTACTAAATTATTGTTGGAGAGAATTTCTCAGTGACATTGATTTTACATTTAACTCACAAATAGTATCAGAGATATAATTAAAGAAAAACATTGCAATATAAAGAAATTTAAATTACCTGGTGTAACAGGTGATTATAGAAGATCAAGAAAATTGGTAAAACAGGAAATTATGGCATCAGAAAAGATGTGGGTGTATGAGAAAAGGTTGGGTGAAAACTAAAACTTAAAAGTAATGATTTGCTTATATATAGGTTAAACAAAATATTAGAATGGGATGGTAAGACCCTTGCAGGATGATAAAGAAAGTCTTATATCTCATGATTATGAGATGATTGGGTTATTAAATTTTGCTTTTTCTCCAGATTTTACTAATGAAGATTAAGCAGTATTCCACGTTTTGAATAGATGGTAGATGTAAACAAGATCAAGCAAGATGAGTGCATTAAGTGTGAGCTTGTTATGAAAAAATTGGAAAGTTTAAAGAACAGTAATTCTCTTGGATCAGATAATATTTCCCCAAGGGTGTTTTGAAGGGGGATAAGGATTAGATATGCCAGCCACTTGCTATTATTTTTTTTATAAGTCCATTAATAATGGGTAGGTACCAAAGGATTGGAAGTTAGCAAATGTCACTCCTCTTTTCTCAGAAAATGATAAAAAATTGTCTTAGTAATTTTAGGCTCATTAGCCTTGCATCAGTTGTAGGAAATGTCTTTGAAAGTATGATAAAAGATGCTTTGCAAAGCTATTCAACAAAGTCTAAATTTTATTGAATACCCAAATCTTTCTTTACAAATCTTTTGATATTCTTTAAAAAGTTCACTGTTTATATAGATGAGTGTAAGGGTATCGATTCAGTGTATCTGGATTTCCAGAAAGCATTTAACAATGTTCCACATAAAAGCTTATTAATAAATTCTCTATAGATGTGAGGGATAAGTTAGTTAATTGGATAAAAGAAAGCAGGGGGGTGTTGCAAATGGAGCTCAGACGAACTAGATTAATGTTACAAGTGTGGTACCTCAGGGCTCATTCTTAAGACCTTTGCTCTTTTTGCTTTACATAGATGAAGGAATAGTCTATAAATTACTTAAATTTGCTAGTGATATTAAAGTCTTAGGTGTTGCTAGCTAGGAAGAAAATGCTGCTCATTTACAGAAGGATTTACATCACTTAGTGAGTTAGGCAAATAAATAGTAAATCCATTTTAATTATAATAAATGAATGAGGGTTATAAGTTGAATTATAAGCATAATATGGATGGAAATAATCTTGATGTCTGTCATGAAAGAAAGGGATCTTGGCATAATAGTTGATCAGTCTCTGAAACCATCCAAGCATTGTGCTGTTGCTAGTGGTAGGACAAATAGGATTTTAGACTGTATCTACAGAAATATTGAATACAAGTCTAAAGAGGTTGCAATTTCATTGTATAGGTCACTGGTTAAGCTGCCTCATTTGGAGTATTGTATTCAATCTTGGGCTCCTTTCCTAGGAAGAATATTGGATTGTTGGAAAGGATTCAGTGGAAAGTTACTAGAATAGTGCCTGAGATGGAGGGGCTATCACACGTGGAAAGGTTTAAATGTCTAATATTATTTTCTCTTGAAAAAATTAAATTGGGGGAGATATTATTGAGATGTTTAAGGTTGTTAAGGAAATTTATAGTGTTGATACATTATATTTTCTCATACTTAAAAGTAAGATTAGTAGGATCAGGGGGGCATGAATAGCAATGATCAGAAACCTTTATTAAATTAGATGGTTATTTTTGTAAATTATGACACTGAATAAGCAAAACAAATTTGAATTAATCAAAATAGTAATAAGAAATCACAATAGATAATTGAAATAATCAATATAATCACAATTTTGATTCATCAGTTATTTTAGAAGAAACTGATGTTATGGATGCTTACAGGTAATCATCTATCATATTGATTTAATGAGTTCAATGATGTTAACTAGTTAGCTGTCTTCACTTTGGTCCAATGAACATTGTAGATAGCCTTTTGTGGCTTTAAGCACATTATTGTAACAAACTAAATCTCAACTAAGATATAAAGAGCAATTATCTAGGCAACTAGCTAGTAGGGCTAATAGTTACCCTATATCCGTAATATTGTTTATTTCTTTATGAATATAGTTTGTATGCAGAAGGAATCTACCAGTGGCAATACTAGACCATCATGGTCTTCGATACAAAATACTTAAGTGGGCCACAGTATACAATGAAAAATTACTTACTGTGGTGTATATACCAATGATGTTAATTATTTGAAAACATTAAGATTCATTATATATTTAGTATTTACCATTTATTAGAAATCAACTCTTCTTGCATTAATTATGGTAAAAGTTTTTATTATATCTTATAAATTAATATTTTTGACATTTTATTTTCAATTCAAATTATTGAAAATCCACTTAACCATTCTTGCACCATTGTGCTTCTTAAATAATTTATATTAACTTAAGTTTTAAGACAGATATTTTGGCACAGTTGTCAAAAACAAAGTTTTAATAGTTAAGATTTCTTGGAAGCTTCAACACAAGGTACTATTTTCACACATGAAGTTTGCTAACTTAGAAATAGTTGAAATGTTTTCAAAATCTTGTTTGAAATATTCTTGGAAAAAAGGCAAATGAACAGGAAATTTTGTAGAAATATTTTTCTCGTATTTGTTTACTAAAGTTATGGATGGCTCCATTATGCAATTCCTTATCAGTTGCAACAAGTAAATGTTTTGGGAAAATAATGCTAACATTTTCAGTAACAAGTTTAAGATCTTTAAGTCTGTGATATAGTTGAGCAATCATAATGTCTAAACAAGCTGATGTTTTTCTGAATCTGAAAGTCTTTAATCTTTAAACAATTCATTGAATGTTTCTTTGTCATTTTCATGTACTTGGACTGAAATTTGGGTTCAACAGCTCATTTCTACGAAATTTCCTCAAATGTTTCTTTAGTAATTTAACTACTCTGTCCAACAACAGATTTTCACTTTACAGTGACTTAAATATTGCATTAGTTACTTCTAATAATTTTTGTTGAAGAACAACTTAGGATAAAATCTCAAACTTTTCTGTCCACCTCATTAGTCCAGATGCTTCAACTCTCTCATTATGCTTATTTAGTAAAAAGAATTATTTTTGAAAGCCCTTTTACAATATCTGAAGAGGAGCATTTTAATACAACTAGTAAATAATGCTTAGTGGACTATCAAATCAAACATAGTCTTTAAGTGTTAATTTTCCAATAACTTCAGAGACAGAAGCCAAGTTTTTAAACATAGCTCACCATCGTATACTATGACCAAAAGAAATTATAAAAATGTACAGTAGTATCATAAGATATTTTAATTTGAGAAATATTTTGAACACAATTATTGATAGTAAAATTTAGATTATGGGCAACATAATGAGCATATTCAGTCTTTAGTTCTTGTTTACCTACAATCTTGATCTCCAAAATATATACCACTCATATTTACTACACCATCATACACTTCATCAAACATTTATTCAAATTTAATCAATTTTCTTCAATTGAATTAACAGTTTCTAATCCAATAAAAGTTTAATTGGAAACTTGTAACCTTGTAAATTATTCCTTGGTTTCAAAGTTACCAGTAAGTCCATTTGAACTAATGTTTATTTTGTCATATTGAAAGATATGAGTCATTTGATTGACTTTTGAAATGTGTTATATCTATAATTATTGAAAACAAATTACACTTATGTCATCAATAATATTTCTTTCGGTTTTATTTGCAATTATCATGATAACTTCATTATGTATTTTAGGACTAAGATATTTAACTTGTTTTCTTTTTCTTTTGAAGCAACTGTGCAAGAACAGGGTCACATTTTGCTAATAGTTGAATAATAGAAAGAAAATTACCCCTATCAAGTTTTATCAAAGCTCTTTTTGTATCCTCTAATGAGCAATTTGCAAAACCCTAATATTAATATTACATCACCTATAAGCTTTAAAACATGTGTCTAAATTTTGTTTCTTTCTCATTTTCATCTTGTAATACTGAGATTTTGCCCAAATGCCATTTTTGTACCATCAAACAAGCATCAAGATATGTTCTTGTGCATTCATGTGTCTGAGAGTTTGGGTCAGACATCTCAAGTCTCTTATACCATTGATCCAAGCATCATTAAAAGAAAAAAAACTTACAGTTGGTGAAAAGTCAGCATAGTTCATAATAAACACTAACTGTCAATGGTTAATAAGATAGCCATGTTTGAGGCAGCACCATTCCCACTTTCAATTTTTTTGAATAAAAAGTTCTGAAAAACATTTATCATTCTGATTCACATCCATGGAAAACAGCCCTTTTGGTCTAAACAGTCCCCTTTGATATAATTAAACCTTTAAAAACACTGTTTTAGATATATTTACAGAAAGGTATCCTCTCTCAGATAACAATATTGAGTACATTTGTGGTATTTGAGCAATTTCTTCATGAAAAATTAACTGTTACTGGTGAAGACCAAGCTCAGAGCTATGGTCCATTTGAAATATTTTTACTGAAAATGTAATGGTATTTTCTGTTTATTAATTTCAGTTTGAGAAATATTTAATTTTTCAATAGACATTAATATATATATATATGTATAGTTTTGTACTTACATTGCATAAAATTGACTTGTTTATCCTGGCATTGCAGCCATTCCAGGTGGTTAGGGAGCTCGACTCTCAGTCTATAGGTTGTGGGCTCAAATCCCCATCCTACCAAACATACTTGCACTTTTAGCAACGGTGACCATAAATCCCACTATTCATTGGTAAAAATAGTATCTCAAGATTTTGACAGTGGTGATGACTAGATGCCTTCCCTCTAGCATTGTAGTGCTAAATTAGGAACAGCTAACACAGACAATCCTTGTGTAGCTTTGCAAAAGATTCAACACAAACCAAACCAACCTGACCTCACAATGGGCTCTCATAGGGATTGGAGCCCCTGTGAATTGCACTATCTGCATCCTCAGTAATTTTGCTACTGGAAGCTATTGACAGTGTTAAAAGTTGTTCACCATTGTCAACATCAGTTTAGCTTACATAAGTGGGTCAGAGTTGAACTATAGGCAGCACAGAAATCAGTGGTAATGTATATATTTTCTTACTAGGAGTGAGAAATAGCTCAATTTCACTGTTCATTAGTCTAATTCCAGGAGGCAAATGACATATATTTTTAATATTCTTGCACACATATGCTTTGTGTAGTGTGTATTTAAAAAAGGGACATCCTTAGGTTAAGGATCTTTAAACCTTTGTTTAATTCTCTATAATATTCTTCTCTACTGAACCTTCAAAACTTGTTGAAATACTGTATTTTATTTAAGCTGAATTTTTGTTTCAGAACCTTAGGAATTGCTGTGTTTTATTGTTAGGGCTAAGCTGCTTCTTATTTACCCAAATCTTTATGCAACTTTAGGCCTATGTGAATTTTTGAACCTATACTTAGAGTTGTGGTTATTTTTTCTTTTCTTTTCTAGTGTAATGATAAAAGTCCTTTTAAATGTTATGTCATATTTGAACTGTGGTTTGAAGAAACTGACACATCTTATAGCATAGTAGTTGAAATAATTGAGATTAAAAAGTGTTTTGTTATAAAGTTATACATAGATAAAAAAAACAATGTATAAAGAATGTGTAATACATTTTGAATCTAATGATGGTATACTTTAAATTCCTGCAGTGACATGGCATCTCTGTGTATTGGCAGTCTGTAGTTATATAATTTTTTAATTAATTAAAACAGACTAGTTTAACATAAATACAATATGGAGAGATAAGAGACTATTTGGTCCTTCAAAACTGATATTGCACACATACCCTTGTGAAAGTGTATAAACTTAAACCTACCTTTTAATTTTCAGAAAAACATTAATTCCTGTAAAGTGTTTGGTAGATCTACTGCCCATGGCAACTTGTTACATAAGTCAGTCACCATATTAGAATATTAAAACTGTCTTAATTAGAGCTTTGAGTGTCTTTTTCAAATCTTAAGTTTGTTGGGTATTCAACAATAAATAACTAAATTTTTTCTACTTGTCAAGAAATTTAAAGTTTTTTTTATATAGCTGGTAAAGTTAATATCTGCTTAACTTTCATTTTAAGCATATTTAAATATTAATTTCCAACTATTCAATATTTATCTAATATAAATGAAAAAACCCACTCTGTTTTACATTATATCTTTGCATTACGTGGTCCTTAATAGATTGTTTTAGGTTTGATCACGTTTAAAATGTCTTCAGAAGTACTTGACCACAAAAAGACTTTATTTTTATATAGTGTGTGATGTAGACATACCTCTTGGAGAAAATAATACTGATAGTGCACACAGTTATTCAGTATTTGTACACATTTCACTTGTCTAGTCAACCAAAATCATGTGTGCCAACCAGAAAAGAAAAAGGTTGCCTGTTTCTAGTATTTATAATATGTGGAATCCATTTTTCCATATGCTTGTGATACTGATGGGTAATTTTTGTGACCAACTGTGTCATCCGTCAGTGTGCATGTACTTTGTATCTGTAAATAATTGATAATTATTTGTTATTTATTTCAGGATGACCATGAATCTGAAAAACACAGAGAATTTGAAAAAAAAGTAAAAAACTGTTTAGGGCTGAGTGTAATAAAAACCTTCCAAAATCAGGAATAAGTTGGGGAAAGTTCTGTGTTTCCCTTTTCTTTCTAGGAACTTGCTGAGCAAGCTTAGCCACACTAATTGTTGTCAGTTATTTTGAACTGAAAGCTGCTTGAAATAATTGCTCTTAGTCAACTAGAGAGATTAACTGCATTTTTTCAGTGCTGCACAGATGAAACTTTGAAGCAGTTTTTGCTAGCAGAATAAAACTGAACCCCAGACCCTGAATTTTCCTAATAGAGCATACTTGAATCTTATTTATTTATATAATTTATGTAATATAATTTATCATAATTTATATAATGTATATTATAGTGCACAATTTGTATATAGATGCAGCACTACAAACTAGAAAGTATTTTCTTTGAATGTTTTTATTTTATCCAGCTCAACTACCAATTTATTCTCTTTTTGAAAAAAATATTATAAAAATAAATATTTATATATATATAAAAGCAACTCTATAAATATAAACATAATTCCTCAGCAAATATTAAGAAAGATGAAATGTAGCATCCATTCATGAAAGTTTCTTATTTGTGGATTAAAAAAACTATCATGTATATTTAAAGTAATTAAATTTTAATGGAATACCAACACACATATACTTTTTTATGTTATTGAAACATTGAGATTAATGTGAAGAAATAGTATCTGTGTAAATAACTTTTAATTCCTAAATAACCTCTCAATATTATCATGTTTTCACAGCCAAATTCTTGTTTATAAATTATTTGTAAAACATATAAATCAACAAATTTTCTTGTTTTAAGAAATGTTAAAAATCTTCATTTTTTCCCATATTAATAATATGTTGTTTCTTTCCTATTAATATACACTCTAAGTTTAATCCTTCAATAATCAGACAGTTGCAAATTAAATCATTACAGAAAAACAGAGTGATAATGAATTTGATTACAAACATGATTTGATGTTCCTAAATATATTAGATTTCTAATCATTTAAAATGAAGTTATTAATTACTACAAAATTGTCTTCTATTTTCCAAAAATTGTCTTTTATAAAGTCAGTATTTACACCAGTTTACCTAAATATATTAAAACTTCATCTGCAAATATTTGTTTCTCACATTTATTTGTAAGTTACTTATAACTACCAAAAGTAAAATGTAGTGAAGAACAGAACCATTGTGAAAAACCATATTTTATTTAATTTCTAACATGATTTCCCACTTTTAGTTTTTGTTTCCTATTTCTCAAGTGATTTCCTGTCTACTCTAATATTTTATATTCTTGGCATTTCCCTTTAATAAATCATAGAGTCCTGTTTTATATCTGAGAAAATTATCACTTAATTCAACTTGTCATTCATATTAATATTACTTGTATAGAAAGTGAACATGTAATGCAGTTTTTTTTAAACCTAGGTTGATAGAGAACATTTTTAAATTAAAAAATTAACTTTTTCAACACTTTTAAAAAATAATTATGATACTGAATTGGTATTTTGCTAATATTTTAGTATCACTAGTACCTGATCTGCTCCAGCAGCTTTTCCAAAATCCAAATACGTTATTACTTCTTCAACCTCAGATTTGTGTGTGTGTTGAAGCATGTGTAAGACGCTATTTTAATGCAGTTACTTTTATTAAGTTAACCATATTAACACTGTCTTCCAGAAATATCAAGAAATAATTAATGGTTGACAATTTGTTATGCATGAGTGTCTTTACTTCAAGGAAATGATTAAACTGTAAATGTTTTGTAAACATCATTCACAGTGGTTATTAATACAAAAGGTACAAATATATACACATATAGATCTGTAAAAATAAACTGAAATAACATCCACTTTGAAAATTTGTAGTGTGTGTGTATATTTGTAAAAAGAATTGTTTATTTATTTCAGAATAGATTTAACATACTGATAAGTACACTCAAAAGACTTTTGGGAGATTTTCCTTTTGGTTCTGAAGTGGGAATGGTATGCTTTAAAGAAACTGCAAATGTGGTAAATGAAATGACAATTATTGATCCAAGTGCTGAAGAAAAGCTCTTCCAGAAGTTTCCAGATAGGCCTTCTGATAACACTGAAGCTTGTGTTGAATGTGGAGTAGAGAAGTCACTAGAGGTAGCTAATATTTGTCTTATAAAATAAGTAATTTTATTTTTTGTGTTTTTCCCCAAACTGGAAAGGACTAGTGGCTATATGAAAATTGTTCAAATAGTATGAATTACTTGTGTATGGTAAAAAATAGTTTTGCTTATTCACTCCTTTTTTTTTAAGATGTGCTTATTGTAAAGAAATTTTGTTGTAACATTTATTTTACCGAATTACTATTCATAAGTTTAGGATTAATTGACTTCATCCTGTTTCAAATTTGGACAACAGGTATACTGTGGCATTTAAATTTAGTAAAGAGTCATTTTAAATCATTTTTTAAACAAATGCTTTTTTGCTAATATTTTGATAATGTATAAAGGAATACAAATAAAATTTGTTTCTTAGATATTTATAGTATAAACTGAAAATATAATTGTTTTTTACAATCTATAAAGCAGATGCCTAACTAACTTTTTATCTAAATATAATGCCCATAGATGTAACTTTATAGAAGGTGAAAAATTGTTTACACATTCTAGCTTTTATAGAAATTGGATTACTTTGTTTTAACTAGTCATTTTACATTAAATTAAATAATAATTTTGAGATTTTGTAATCAGCATGATTTGTGCTTTTTAAAATTCTGATACTATTTCCATTTTAGACATTTTTGTGGCATGTTCCACTCAGTAACAATAAACTGATGTTTTATTTGTATTATTGTACATATTTGAATATTTATTACAAAACAGGTAAATTACAGTGAAACAGTAGATGTAACTTCATACAAGCATGTCAAAAGATAAATATTTATTTATTCAAATTAAGTACTACAATAAGCTTCATTGTTTTACAAAGTAGCCTATGTAATAACCTAATTATAATTATTAGTAATGAACCATATTTATTAATGATATTATTTGTATAATTAAATATTAATTAGTAACTGTTTTATAACCTATGTTTAAGCTGCTAATAAACTTAAATGTGAAGCAAGATTCCTCTTCTTGGACAGTTGGTAGAAGAAGAAAAAATCAAACAGGATGATCACATTAATTCTGAGCTTGTTAAGGAAAATCTGTAAAATTTAAAGAATAATAAGACTTCAGAGCCAGATAATATTTCCATAAGGGTCTTGAAAGATGCTTAGGATTTGATATCTGAGTCATTTATTACTATTTTCTCTAACTCCTTGAACAGTGAGCAGATACAAAAGGATTGGAAGCTAACTACTAACTAATATTACACTTCTTTCAAGAGATGTTATAAAAATTGTCATCCCACTTACTTTAGGCCTATTATTTTTAAATCAGTTGGGGTAAAAAGTTTTGGAAAGTATGATAAAAGATGCTTTGCAAAGTCATTTAATAAAGTTTAAAATTTTATTGGATATTCAAAATGGATTCACAAAAAGAAAATCTTGTCTTACAAATCTTTTGACTTTTATTGAAAACGTTACTACACAGGTAAATGAGAGTAAGGGTGTAGATTTGATGTATTTGTATTTTTAGAAGGATTTGACAGGGTGCCACATAAAATACTTGTAAAATTAAATTCTTTGCAGATGTGGGGGATAAAATTTAGCTAATTGAACAGAAGAGTGACTGAATGGAAGAAAGCAAAGGATTATTTTAAATAAAGTCAAACTGAATTAATATCACAAGTGAAGTACCTCATGGCTCAACCTTAGGGCCTTTGTGTTGTTTGATTTACAACAATGAAATAGATGAAAGAATTATCAATAAATTACTTAAATTTTCTGATGGCTGTGAGGAGGATTCTGCTGTTTTACAAAAGGATTTAGACCATTTAGTGAGTTTGGCAAATAGATGGATTTTAATTATAAATATAATTTGGATAGGAAAGACCATAAAAGTATTAGGGAAGAAAAGGATATTTGTGAAGTGGTTGGTGAGTCTCTTAAGCCATCCAAACAGCGTAATGTTGCTTATGGTAAGGTAAATAGGATTTCAGGTTGTATCTACATGAATATTGAATACAAGCTTAAAGAGGTTATAATTTCATTGTACAGGTCACTGGTTAGTTCATATTTGTTGCATTGTTGGAAAGAGTTCAGTAGAAAGTTACTAGAATGGTGCCTGAGATGGAGGGGTTGTCTTATGAGGAAGGGTTGAAATCTCTAAAATTAATTTCTCTTGAAAAAAATAATTACACTGGATCTTATTATCTTATTGAAGTGTTTAAGGTTATTAATGGAATTGATAGTGTTGATGCATCATTTTATTTCATACTTAATGGTGAGAATGATAGGACTTTAAGACACAAGTATAAATTTTGGCAGAGTGAGAGCTATCTTCAGTTAAGGCAGTTTTATTTATTTAACAGTGTGGTTGCCCTTTGGAGAGGGTTGCTTTCAGATGTTGAAGAGGCAACAAATTTAAATGAGTTTGTAAGGAACCTTAATAACTGTATGAGTGATAGAATCTTGATTTAATTTTTTTTACCTTTTAATTTGATTGCTTTATTATTATTTTTGAAATAATTTTAGTTTAGAAGATGGGACAGTCTAGATGGGCCAATAGGCCCCTTATTGTTCCTAAGCATTGTTATGTTAAATCCTGAGAAGGTGATTGATGTGTAGTGACAGGGAATTTAGATTTCATCCTGGATTTTCTTGTGAGAAAGAATGTTGGGTTATGTACGTATCCCATATTTTTCCCTTTAAGTCCTGAATTAACCAACTGTTTCAATGCTTTGTTTTGTTGACTGCTGTGTTAGGTTTTCAAAGTGTGTTATCAGTTAGATGTATAAATAAGCTTCTTTCATCTGTATTTTTAAACTGTGTAGCTCAGATTTCATTATTTGAGTACTAAATTTTATTGTGGGATTTTCTTCTTTTGCATTATCGACTGTTGCAGACAGATTAATATCAGTTTTTTGTATTTGTTATGCTAATAGATTGTGACTTTTATCTTTTTATTTCTCTAATTTATTAGAATTTTTATGTACAAGGTTTATCTTAAATGGTGTTTTTATTTTCCATTAATTGTGTCTTTAGAAGATTTCTTGCATCCTTACTCTCTTTTTTTCTATCTTTTTAGTAACAGTACCCCACCTCTCACGTTTTCTGCCCAAAATGCACAAGTAAGATGATACTCTTTATCCATTCCATAGTTAACCACATAAATTTACCACGCCACCCCTATATTAGCAAGACATCATATGAGTAAAGCATCACTATTAACTGTTGAAACTTCCTCATATGTTAACTCCTTAAACCCAAGTGGATGCTGCTAGCACCTGGCTGACAATCCTAATTTACCAATCAGATGGTGATAATGTCCAATAACATTTTTTGTTATATAAAGTTAATACAATGGAAGTTTTTTAAGATATTATTATGATATTTGTTAGGAAGTCACAAAAATGATTTGAGCAGAACATGGAAAAAATTACAGGTTTAAAGAGTTAATACTCTATTTTTCAAGAAATTATAAGAATAGTCATGATAACGACACAACATTGAGTAATCAGGTTTGATGTATAATCACTAGTGTGCAAACCACTGAAATGCTACATATGTTATACCAGCAGTTTTACAATGATATAACTGAAAGTGTACCCAGCTGACAATCTATGTATATTTCCACATACAATAAGACAAGTACTACTAACAGCAAGAGGACCTAGCCACGGATTCACTATTTATTGCTGATATTAAGTAACATATATACACAGTCTTTTGAAATAATTTCCTGAAAACCTCCACCCTAAAACCCAGGATATGGTGGAGATACATTAGCAAATGATTTGCTATAAGGTTAAACAAACTGCTGACAAAATTTCAGAATTCATGAACCACTCAAACAGACAACATACAGCAATATAGTTCACAAGAGAAATAGAAAAATATAAACTGCCTTTCCTACACAATTTTCCCTCTAATTTTATTTCTACTGGGTGGACTACAAACACTTCTTAGCACTAATTTTCTGTTAATAAACAGTTTTAGATTCCATAGTTTCCAAAGCCCATTCCTCTTTAAAAGCACCTTTTTAAGCAACTGTTGGTACCGTACTCCTGTCTTATTTTTTGGGGATGGTTATATCCTATAGGCTTATTTCTTCCACATGAAGCTATTACTAACTTACTAATTTATGAATGATCAGTTGCTATCAATATGCAGGAACCTGCCAGATTGCTGTGTGACTGCATATATGCACAGCTTAGAGGGAATATCTTTCCTAGACCTGATAGGTACTAAGAAACATAACATATATACTAGAGGCGTTTATAAAAAATCCACCTGTTGGAAATAAGCCCACCTGTAGATTAAAACAATTAACTGTGTAAAGACAGGCATTATAGAATGATAAGCCTTTGGAATTAGCAAATTTTCAATTCAGAAGATAAAGAGAAGGAAAAACACATAATAATAGCATTTTTAGATAAAGAAAAAAATGAATAAAAGAAAATAAAATGAAGAAAAAGAAAGAAAACTGTTGATACATAGCCATATTTCTCTGTATCAGTCGTCTCTCCAAAAACATACAAATAATTTGCAAACAGTATAAAGCCAAAACAGTATTCAGAAGTAAAAAATCATTCAAAATTATTACACACAATAAACCACCTCAAAATCAATAAGTGCAAAACACCATTTACAGTATCTACACTATATTAAAAAAAAAGATCAATAAAAGTCTTAATACAGTAGCACAACTGAAATACAAGACTCAGTAAAACTGATCTATCTTCAATATTGTACCAAAGACCATAAAATAAAATTTAAAAACTGAAATAACATGATACAAACCACACGTGAGAAAAATGTAAGAAGCCTTCTGTATCAACATAATAGAAGACGCATGCATTCAACCAGTGAAAGGCATATATAAAACTAAAATACTCTTTTTGAAATATTTCAAATAGTTCACAAGGTTCAAATCTAGGCTCCTGCTAATTACATCCAGTAGTTCACAAAACTTGTCTGATAAAAACAACAGATTAGCAGCTAATATATTGGATATAAACTAATTAGTATTTATTTACTTTTTCATAATGTTATTATTAAATACTAACCAATAGTCATGCATGGCAATAAAAGATATCAGACCATGAGTACTGTAATAGCTTTGTAATTATAATATTAAAATCATATTATTACTTATTTATATTTATAAGAAATATAATGTTATCTAGATTTCAACATACATAATAATTATGCATTTTAAATAGGTGTTCATGTCATTCGTCATATACTATAATAATTTCATTAGAAAATATGGCTACACCTGTACATTTAGTATTTCTTTTTAACAGTTTTTCATAGTAAGACAGTGAACTGTAATGAACCAAATTTATTATGTTGTGAAGTAACAGATATACAATATTTTGAGGTAATATAAACAAAGATTGTGCTTTGCATTTGATGTTGTTGTTTTGAATTAAGCACAAAGATACACAATGGGCTATCTGTGCTCTGCTCACCACAGGTATTGAAACCCGGATGTTAGCATTGTAAGTCTGCAGACATACCGCTGAGCCACTTGGAGGCATTTTGTGTTTGATAATTGAGTTTTAGGAAAAATAGTGTATGTTTTTGAGCAAAGCTACAGTGGGATATCTATTATGTCTGTTGCAAGTAATTGAATCTCGGATTTTAATGTCATAAGTCTGTAAACTTACCGTTGTCCCATCAAGGAAATGAAAAAAAGAATGTTAGAAATAGCTGTGGAAACAGCAACTAAAATTGTTATAAAAATGCAAGGTTTATGATTTTTTTCTCTGCAGTATGAAAAAGGACTACACTGGCATATATACAGTTAATTGTTGATAGTTTAAAAATGATTGGCTGTTCTTTATTCATTCAAACAGTATCACACCAGTTTAATGACTATAAAGTGTATTATTTCCAGTAGTAATATGATAATGCAATTACGTTTTTCAGGCCAGTAATGCCAAGTTGTACATAAGTTAATTCGTACTGGTGAAGAGTATGCTATGCAACAGTTTGAAGCAAAATTTTATATTTCAATAGGAAATTTATGTATTTAACTGTTCATTAGCAAGATCTTTTCTGAAATGTTGTGTATAAATCATGTAAAAAGCATACTTTATGCCACGTTTTAAGTCTGAGAGCCCTATCTTGATCAGTTTTATTATCTAAAGTACTAGTAATGATCAAGATAGGACTTTCAGATTTAAAACATGTGACATAAAGTATGCTTTTCACATGATTTATACACAACAATCCAGAAGAAATCTTGCCAATAAACAGTTAAATACATATTAGTATGAAGTCGTCTGATTTGATGTGTAGTTGGCTAAAAACCATTGCATGGGAGAGAGAACACTAAACAGCTGAAATTCATATTAGACTCCAACTGATGGGATAAACAGAAGTGTAGAAGGGTACTATTTACAGACGAATATTTATTCATATTGTTTAGCCACAATAAATAATAGTCTATATGATGGCAGAGAGAAAAACATTGTTACATTCAACATACATTTATATCTGCTGGGCAACCAGCACATTCATTTTAGAGATCTGTATAAAATTGATGACACCTTGACAATTGATTGCAAAATCATATTTTTATCCATTGTGACATTCTTTTGGACACAAGACCTCTTAGGAAAGAATCATCTGTAGGGAATAGCTAGGGCAATTAAGAAAGTGATTAAGTTAGTATGGGATTACACACCTTGATTATCAACTTTGGTACACAGAACAGTACAACTGAGAGGTTGACTTGTTAGTCATTAACCATTTAATTGTAGTTATTTAGTGCTTGTGACTGCTTATGATCATCATTTGTGCATTTCCATAATTATTTTAGTAATTTATGATTCTTGTTTTATAAATTTTTTCCATATAATAAAAAACTGTACATAATTTTTTTGTAAATACAACTAGCAGCAAGTTAAAAGTAATTTTTAGTGTAGATTTTGAATTGCATAAATTACCAGGATGCTATTGTATAAAACATTCATAAGTATACATTTTTCAACAAATTAATATAGTTGTAAAATAAAATTAGTTTAAACAATTATTTATTTGCCCACTTAGTTTCTATTTTGAAAGTGGAGCAAGTTATTTATGGGTTCAACCTTGTCTATAATCTCTATTTATAAAAATAAGTCAAATATTAAACTAATCTTCCATGCTTCCCATAAACATTACTTAATTCTTGATCACGAGAAACCCACTTGAAATAAAAATGTTCTCTGCTTTATGAGTAAAAGTGTTGATATCCATACCAGCCATTCTGAGATACATAAACATTACTTAATATTGAATAAATGTTACATATGTAAGTTTGTTTAATAAATTTTTTTCGCTTTAGATTGAAGGAGAAAGAGAAAGAGAGAGGTCTTCAAAAATATCTTGCTTTTATCTTAAGAGTCGTTTACTTCTATTTTGCATAGGAAGTACATCTTTTA
Organism: Tachypleus tridentatus; assembly: GCF_004210375.1. Classification (NCBI taxonomy): domain Eukaryota; kingdom Metazoa; phylum Arthropoda; class Merostomata; order Xiphosura; family Limulidae; genus Tachypleus; species Tachypleus tridentatus. The sequence goes on from NC_134829.1 coordinate 20,925,715, forward strand.
ATAAAATCAAATCCTATTTAAGCTACTGTTTGTATGGACTGTGGTAATATATTGTTTTCATTTGAATGAATGGTTAACTAGGTGAGAGGTGGTCAAATAATGATTCTTAAATGTTTTTTTTTTAGCTATTTTCTGCAAACAACCAATCCACAGCTGGGAGTATCATAATGTTGGTGACAGCTGGTAATTTAACTGAAAATGAAACGCAGGTACTGAAAGAAAACCTAATTGCAGCCAGTGTACGACTCTTCATAATGTTGTATCACATGTCCGGGAACATCTCGTCTTCTTTTCTAAATTTGGCACACAGCACCATGGGTAAATTGGTTTATGTCAGAGAAGAGAAGCCTGACAGTACTTTATCACTGGTCAATCAAATCAATTTATATGAAGCATTTCAGCATGTTCTGCAGGGTCATTCCTGGGAGTCTTTAATACTCCCAGTAACAGTAAGTCATACAATATCCATACATTAAAAGAAATAATTGAAGTGTTACTTAACTCGTGTAATACTCAGATATAATACATACTTTTTAAATAACCTGTACTGTTATTGGTGGTACTACGTTATACCACTTGATTATATAAATATATTAGATCAAATTAAATATATATTGGATATCAATGACTAGACAAATTAAATATAACCTTTAACCTTTTTTATGCACCTTTGTAGAGACTGTTTCATTTATGAAGGTTTTCATCCTGTAATGTTATTTGTATCTTTATAGATCCTTAAGAACATTGTAAATGGTTCTTCAAATGCATTATCGATAAATATCCCTGTAGACAGGACACTAGGACAAGACCTGAAAGTACAGATTTCCTTCAAGATTATTGACTATCCAACAATTGTCAAAGACAGCATTATATTGACATCTCCAACTAACATAAATTTCACTTCTAAAAGCCCATATTTTAAAGTAGGAGTTGATGACCTTTACATCTTCCACATACCAGAAGCAGAGGCAAGATAAATGTTGTTGTTTTTTCAGAAAAAACTGGGCTTCAGACAAAAAGAATCAGTTACAAATGCAAATCACACATTTCAGAATAGTGTATAATAAATTTTCATAATTCAGTTTTAACAGATATTTTTGGAATTGTAATATAATGAAAGATAAATTACCATTGGAAAATTTGGGGCACAATGTGTGCTTTGCTGTTTCTTAGCTTTGTTTCCTTCCTTATTCAGAACTGACAGAGTGTCATAAACCATATAATCTTCTTTAAAACTTTTGAGTTTTTTCTCTGATTTATATAGATTTTTGTAAAGGTTTTTGACTTGTTTTTTAAAGCTGTAATTAACGTGTTTTGTCATTTCTTGTGTAATTAACTGTGCATGACTTATAATTCTATGTACTTTTATTAGTCTGTGAACTCCAGCAGTTTTTGGTCTATTCCAAATTTTATTCTATCAAGTTTTCATTTAGATTGATTATTTGACATTTCTTGAATACTGAAGGGAGAAAAACTGACTCAACATAATTTTGAAAATAACTGGATTATTAATTTTTTTAATGAGTTTACTTTAATAATAATATCTTGCATTATGGCGTGTTATGAACCTTAATTATCAATTTCTTATGCTTACAATTTATGCATTTGTGATTTACTGTAATTACCAACATAGCTTCTGAAGTTTCTGGGGCACATTTACTTTTGTTCCCCTGACCTCAGGGTTGACATTACCTGTACAGGAGGTGCATCCTTTGGTGTTTGTTGGGTGTCAGCTTCTTCCATGGAGCCTGGACCTTGATACATCTTCAAGTTAATTAAAATGTTTGTGATGAAGATGATTTTAGCTGCTTTTCTTTCTGCTCCTGACTTTGCCATAATCCATAGAGAAGGTTCAATCTTTTAATTACAGCTCCCCCTTGACTCAGCAGAAAGATTTAGGATTACTTCACTACCAACTGGGTTTTGTTATCTGTGGTGGGAGTGCCATGAATGGCTGGTTGGGTAGTTTTGTGCTTGATTACAAATGCACATGCAGTGATGATTGTCCTAAACAGGTTAGTAGCATTTTGAATGTTTCCCTGTTTTCTTGTGTTGTTTCTTTTTGTCTTTAGTGTATGGCATCTCTTCACCTGGCTTGGGTTTTATTTTAATTAAGTTTGTAATAAGTCTATTTTCGACTCCCTCTAGTTTCTGGAAAGCATACTTTAGCTTTTCATAGCTTTATCAGCCATTTCCTTCCTGGGTTCTTTGTTGATGGTACTTGTTAGCATAAGATGCACTGTTTGTAGGGGTTTGTTTTCCCTCAGACACTTATAACTGGCGTCGTTCATGTGTGACTGGTTTCCAGGTAGTCATTCTCTTTCTTTGGAGCTCTATGTTGGTGTAGCCAAGTTGAATATTTTGCTTTTCAATTAAGGTTTTCATTTGTTTGGGTTACTACACATTGGGATAACATACAGTGAAGTGAAGACCAGACTCCACTATTGTGTCGACATCTGTGAAACCTTCTCTTTCATTTCGTGGATTCCTTAGATTTTTCAAGGATACTTATCTTCAAGTCTGGTCACCACCTTCTCCTTCCTTGTCTGCTGTTCTGATCTTTCTCCTTGAAGCCATCCCATCTCAACCAGTCATTTGTTTGAAGCAGTGAGAGACCTTTTCCAGGAAGCTGTCACCCAGATATTTTCAATTTGGCTGGGATTTTACTCTTGGTTTTTCATTGCTCCATGGTAAAACATGGACTGGAAATCTGTCATTGACCTATCCATCTCCTTCAGTTTCTGTAATTCCTTGTTTCTCCATAGAGTTGTTTCTGTCCTTTCACAGGGTTTTCCTTCCAAATTTGTAGATACTCAAGCTTGATGTACCAGATGCATCCCTACCCATTCCCATATCTCTATTCTCAGATTATTTTCTTCGTGTCGTCCAGAGAGAGGTGGTCTGGTTCCAGCTTCTTCCATTTGGGCTTACTGTGGTTCCTTGCATGTTTTGTAGAGTAGTCAAGACATTAGCTTGAAATCTACTTTCATTAAAACTCTAGTCTGAATGACTGACTTCTTCTGGTTTCACCTGTTTGGCAGCTTCCAGTTACACCAGTTTGCTTCCATTACATATTTGATTTTAGAGTATTTGGTCATCAAGGCCTAATCCTTTTATTCTCAGGAGAGGTTCTGTATCTTTTGGCTATGAGGGTTTCTTAGGAAGCGCTTATACTCCTCAATTCCTCGTTCTCAGGCTTTAGGTGTAGTTGCCTTCGGTCAGGTATGGTAGGGCCTTCACTTTTATGCTTTCTCACCTATACATCTCCTTCTTACATACCACTTATCCATACCACTCTCTGTTAAGTCCTTTTGGGAGATCAGTTTTGGCTGGCTTGACTTTGTTTACCTCTCCTGAGACCTCTGTTATTCGTGAGGCTGACTATGACTTCACACCCATTTCCATTTCCCATATTTCTTCCAGGTCAGATGTGGATCACTTCTTTTGTCTTGTGTGAGCTCTGAAGTGCTATGTGGCCTATAGAGCTTCCTTTTATGCTTCCTGTTTTCATTTGTTTCTTCCCTGAAACCCTTTTGTGTTACTTGATCTCTTCCCCCTTCACCCTTGTGGGTTAGGTTAGGTTGTCTTACTCTTCCTTCTCCTGGAAAGGACATCATCTTTATCATATCTTGTATCATCAGATTCAGTATATCACCATGTCTCCAGTGGCTCATTTTTGTTATACTCTGAGGGAGATCCATCAAGGCTGGAATTTGGACCATTCCCCATACCTTTGTCACTTGCTACTTGTGCCTCCTGTTACTTCTTAAGTACATATTGGGATCCCATTCAGTGGAAAGTGTTGCCTCTAAACATGCACTTGGTACTTTTATAGTTATAATACACACTGATTAAATGGGGTGTTATGAGAGGTCACTAGCAGCTTACCTTAATATGTAATATTATGATATGTACTTGGTGAACCAGCATTCATGGACTATCATGAGTTAAGCAGAAGACTATTATTTCCCATCCCTGTTGCTTCTTTGATTGAATAAATCAGGAGCAATCTGTTTTTCAATGTATTCTCAAAACAGCTAGTATGGGTATTAAAAGTTGAATTAAAATAAAGTGCAGAACAACGTTTTGACCTTCTTAGATCATATTCAGGTTAACAAGTTGTTTACAGTTTGTTAAGTTGAAGATGACCTAAGAAGGTTGAAACGTTGTTCTATACTTTAAGTGTTAATACCAATAGCAGCCATCTTGAGAATACATTAAATAATGCTGTGAGTTTATCGTTATCACAAATCTGTTTTTCAAAATAGGTTTTTGCAATAACCCATTTCACTTTCTCTAGTTTGATGCTTCACTGGACTCCCCCCCTGCCTTTTTTACCCTTCCCTTCTTTGAGTAGAGTTTGGGAACCCTTGCTTCTAGCTGCTTGGGTGGTGGACAATGAAGGCTTCTTCATGAGTACAGACCAAAGATAGTAATATCACATAGCACCATGATACCCTCAGAAGAGGGAAATGCTGGGAATATTCTCTTTCTACCTCCAGTTGTTATTTGCTGATGTAGGAGAGAGCTGTACCAACCTATTCTGGATCCTTCTTCTAATACTGGGTTCAGTTTTGTAGTGCATGGTTCCTACAGATGAAGTTTGTAGATGCCCCATTATTTGTAATTCCAGCTCAGTTTCAAGAATATTTTATTTCCATGCTCCTATTGGTTAGCTTGGGGGACTTTGTTTACATTGTAATACTGGTTGTGGGGTGTACAATGGCCTGTTCCTGTGGTTGAACAAGTGTTCCACATTCTCTTTGTAATGCCAAGTGCACAAATTTATTCTTTGTTCTTAAGGTTAAGTTGAAATGATTCTCATCCTGCTCATAATACTGAATATAAAATGACTCCTTGTTCTTACCTATTAAGTCTGGGTTTGGTTTGATGTCCTGTGGTTGATTTGGAAGTTTGTCCAAGAGTTGCTGTTTGCTTGCTTTCTCATCATAATTCCTGTTGCTTGAAATATTGTATAACCACAAACATTGATTTGATGTGATGTGAGATTCTCTGCCTGGTTAAACCAAAGATAGGACATTGAACTTCGTCTTTATGGTTGGGGCTGAGTAAATACCCGGTAATATGTTGTGTTGTTTATTTACACCTATTACGTTGTTTATCAAGGCCCTTAATTTACTAGTTTAGTCTTCAATGCCACCTATTTCACAACACTTAACTTTTTCGAGAATGAAAAGCATACCTATTCCAGAAGTGATACAGCTCCCCACATGTGCACACACTTGTTTGATACTCTACAGATGCTTTCTCACACTTCTGTTTCATAGAATCAAGATAAACACAAACAACAAATATTACTTCATCTGGTTATTTAACAAATGGACACCCATTATCATTTGTAAGCTATCTACAAATTCAACACATGCATGATACTGCACAAAGGGAAGTAACACTAGCTGTACTGTTATATGCAAGTTCAGCTGGTATATATTTGAAGACGAACAACGTCAAGTCATTTCCAAATGACTAGGGCTATATGCTGCCAATTTTGATTTGAATCACTGAATACTGAAGACAATTGGCTGGCAGCACTTATGTATTAATGTTTATTGGGCTATTTTTCTATATCATTCAACTAACTCAATCATCATATAATAATGCCTCATAAATAAGGATCATGGGTTAAATATCTAATGTCACATAATATGTCATAATGGTATTATAATGCCATGGACAATTCATCTATTCACTGCTAAAATATTACCCCAAGATTTGACTGTGGGTCTGCCAGCCAGTTTCTTCAACTCATTAAGCATTTCAAAATTACAAACAGTGGCAAATAGTCTCAGTAGCTTTACCATAACTTAAAAACAAATATAAGTTCCCCATATCAGAAAGGGCAATCATGTTTGGTGACAATGGGAATTAAGTCTCTCATATAATTAAGTAATCTTCCTATTCACACAGCTTTACTAGCCCAAAACTGAACTAAAATTTGGTTTAGGTCGAAACATAATACTGAAAAATCATTAGTGGGAATATTTTGATTACTTGAGTAATTAAGGATAATTAAAAATAATAAGAATAAAAAAAAAACATTTTGATTATTTTATATTCACAAGTCACGGCATTAAGCTGAACTGAATTAATCAAAAATGATAAAGACATTGATAATGACAGTATTTCAGTTACTTGGATACTGGATAATTAGAATAACAGGAAACACTTATTTTGTTTAGGTAATTATCTTCATAACATTAATCAATTTGATCATAATTGGAAACTAATTAATATAAGCAATGCTTATAAGTAATTGTCTAATTATCTAGCTACAGCTGTATGTATTTGTTTTTGTTTTGAATTAAACTTGAATACTTACAAGTTATTTTAGTATTGTTTGGAACATTTCATGTGTGTTGGTCTATCATACATTAATTTTTCTGTATGTGTGTGTGTAGGAAGGACTGTGGCATTTGGAAGGCAATATTTCAGGAGAAGAGAAACATCCAACAGTGATATATGTAACTGCCAGACATAAGACTGGAGAAAAACCTCTCACTCTTAAAGCTTCCTTAAACAGTGATGTTCATGAGGTATATTAGTTTTTATTTACACGTGTTAAACTAATTGTTTTAATATCTTACACAAGATTAAATTTTAATATGCCATAATTTAAACTATTTACATATGCTACTGAATCATGACTGGCTCTAAACTTCAGGTATGTGCTTTCAGATTGGTTGTCAGCACTTTAACAAAGATAGTATTCTTACAAGGTTAACTTACCTTCATATTTTATTTTTCAGTTTGACCCTGCACAAATTCCACCTCCTATTATTTTTGCTCATGTACAGCATGGCAACAATCCAGTAGTAGGAGCAAATGTTATTGCTACCATTTACCACCCAAATGGACAGAAGGATTCCTTTGAACTGCTCGACAATGGTATAGGCGGTATGTGTGAAATTGGTTTCTGTAAGATTCAAACCTAAAAAAATATACAGGTATAGACTATTGGTGAAAGTTTACCCTCACGAAAAAAACAAATTTGGAAAACTCACATATTGAGGAATGTTAATGATAGTCTTTAGGCTTGGAGAAAGTATGGGAAGATTTATACTTAGAAAATACATATCATTAAAAAGAAAAACAAGATGCACTCTAATCCATATGAAACAAACTGGTACTAATTTTCAAAAATTTTAGCTTGTTAAACTGACAACGGATCATACAGTTACAGCAGTTCACCCAACTATGTCCAGAAAAGAATAGTTTGTAAAAGAAAAGTTTTCAGGTATGCTTCAGTGACTGACTTAGTTTATAACTGTCTTTTTAAACAGGGTTTTGAAAAGTCATAAATTTTCATTAATTCTGATCTCACCCTCAAAGCACATACCACAATGATCATTTTGTTAGACCTATGATACCATGACCATGATTCAATGCCATCATTTCCAAGGGCATGGGTCAAGCTAAAGTGTAGGGGTAATATGGAAGTTTGCACATGTTTCTTTGAGCTGGTACTTAACTTCTTCTTAAATGTATAAAATGGGAATGACCACTAATGTTTTAGCCTTGTAGTCTAAGACTGTACATAAAATACTATATAATTTTTTTTTAATCTTAACAGTATGGTATTAGCATTATCTGCTCTCCCTAGTCCTGGGAAGAGATAATGCTCCTTGGCTTCAAGAGTCAGATGCCAGCCACTATTCTACCATTGTATAACTTTCATGACCAGTAATATGTTAAGTATTATATGAGTAATAAAGACTGCTGTATTTTTGAGCTATTTCTTTTTTTTCTAGCCCCCCAATAGCATTGCAGTATGTCTGTGAACTTACAGTTATAGAAACCGGGTTTTGATACCCACAGTGGGCAGAATACAGATAGCCCATTGCATAGTTTTGTGCTTAACTAAATAAACCTTTGTTTCTGAATTCATGTAATTTTTTTGCAGTACATCTCTAGGCATCCATGTCTTCTCAAATTTAGTCACCACTCCTACAATGAGTATGAAATTTAAAATAAATTACTCACTATCAAGTCGTCATCACTCAGACGAAACATAACTTTTATAGCCTTCAATCTTATTTGGTTAAAGAACCATCAAATAGAAAATCAGACCCTTCTTACCCCACTCACATCATCTGTTTTAGGATTTATAAATAGTTAATATTATATTATTTATAACCAATAGAGAACCAAGGTTTATGTCTAACAGGTAATGTATCATATTATGTTGTTTTCTAAACAGAATTGTCAATTCCTCTTTTAGTACAAGCTTTGTTTCCATGGGAAACTTGTTGATTAGCTTCAATGAATTTGTAATGGCTCTTTTCACGTATATTGAGAGCCAGAAAAATTATTATAGTTAAAGGACATTGCCTGATTTCGCATGATATTATTATATGTTCTTTGATGCATTACTAAAGTAAATAAAATTTATTTAGTGTACTACTACCATTAGTATAAAAAAACGTGGGGTTAAGTGTTAGTAACAGTAAAATAAAGAAGGTCCAAGTAAGTACCTTATTTCTTGTTTTTCATATGTATTCTTTAATTATTACTATAAAAGTAAATAAAATGTAAAAATAGGAATTTCTATAGATTAGTTAAGATTAGATTAGGTAAAATAAATAATATTATAATAAAGTTTCATGAGGCATGCATGTAAGCTGCTCTGAATAGCTTGTGAGTAATGTAACTTGATAGCATTACATGAGCACTATGTTTACCAGATGATTTACAACTTATAATGGCACAAGTAGTAGTTAGACATGGTTCAAAGAAAAATAAAACAATAAAATTTAAGTATAAGTTATCAGTATTAACTTATGAGTTATAAGTATTAAGTATACTGTTATGAAAGCTATTTACAATAAACACACTTAATTTCATGTTACAGTTTGAAGTCATTCTAGAAAGAAAAAAGGGTAATTTATACTTACTTTGATTTCTTTTATAGTTAATAGATTGGACAAATTGACCAACCTTGCATAGAATTAGGGTAGAGAAAATAATATATAGTATATAAATATTTACTGAAAACAAATGTTTCAAACATATTTAAGATGTTTTAGAGATTACACAAATGAAATTTGAATTTTTTGGGGATGAAGAACAGAATTTTTAATGATAACGTGAAAATCACTTTGCACGTGGACTATTAATGAAACAGGCTCTATATATATTCACAAACATATCATTATCAAAAATATTTCTTTAAAAAATCTGATAAGTAATCTAATGTTTTTCAAATGCCTACCAGATTTTAGTAAGATATACATGCTGTATTAAACATTATCGTATAAATACTTAATGAGTGTAAATTTGTATACTGAGACTGTTGCAAAATGGTTAAACCATGGATTATTCTTCAGTAAGTACATTTTCAATTGAAAACAAAAACTGTTGGAACTTCTAAGTGGTTCACCTCATCATTTATCTTTTATATATCTGTAGATCCTGATATAACTAAAGGAGATGGCGTTTACTCTCGTTATCTCACAACCATTTCAACAGCAGGACATTATACGTTAACCATTTCTGCCAACTCTAATAATGGAACAGCCAAAGTTTTGCATGGTGGAAGTAGTGGAGTAATGCCCAAAAATCCAAGTATGCACTAATTTCCTTGCTTCTAAAATAGTTGAACTTATTTTACCTACACACTTTCAAAATATAAAAATTGGTATTTAGTTATATTTATTTATGTGTCAATTAAATTACCTTGTGAATGCTATCATTAGTATTTGTATAAATTACCACCTTACAGCAGTGTCAACTTGTAAACACTATCAAAAGTGTTTGTGTATTTGAATCTATGAAACTAAGAAACTTCTTTATAGACATCTTTTACTTTTGCTTTGTATATCCTTTTAAATCTTTAGTAGAATGTACAGAATTGATATACCTTTATAAAAAATCTAAGTTCTGCATATCCTTCCTGTTTTAAAAAAATTGGTCAAAATCTATGGTATATGTTTTCAAAATGCAGAACGTTTAAACTGTGGCATATGTGGGTTGATGTGTAATATTGACCGTTAATAATTTTAAATTAACTGAAGAAAAGTTTTTCTTTAATCTTGTAGAACACATATCACAGAAATAGACAAGTACATCAGTAGAACAGGACACTAGTAATATCACAAAGGTCAAAAGTTTCTATAGTAGTAATAATGTAAAATTTCACAAGTTCCCTTAGTAAAACACTTTTAACATACCTATCCTTTGTTCTTAACACTTTGCTGTTTAACAACTAAGAATCTATTGGAAATATTAAAAATATAAATAATAAAATGGTATTTACTGTAATGCTCTCTTTAATATACATGAAATATTGTTTTCATATATCCTTGAGAATGAATTAAGTTTATTTTTTGGTTAATATTAATCTGTTGATTCAGAAGTTAAAAGCTTATTGGCTTTTATCAATAAATAATTAAAGAGCTTAAGGACAAAAGAATAAGTGTAAAAAATGTGACTGAGCAACTAAAGAATTTATTCGACGCTTTCAGTTCTTAATATTTAACTCTATATTTTGTCAGGAAATCTGGTAAGATGTATGAAATGAACACTATATGTCATATATTTTCCTTAGCTTGTCATAGAGGCCTGGCATGGCCAAGTGGTTAAGGAGCTTGATTCACAATCTTATGGTTGTGGGTTCAAATCCTTGTCTCACCAAACATGTCTGCCCTTTCAGCTGTAACAGCATTATCATAGATGGTCAATTCTATTATTTGTTGGTAAAGAGTTAGCAGTTAATGGTGAAAACTAGCTGCGTTACTTCCAGTCTTTCACTAATAAATTATGGACAGTTAGCATAGATAGCTGCATTACTTCTGGTCTTTCACTAATAAATTAGGGACAGTTAGCTTAGATAGCTGCGTTACTTCTAGTCTTTTACTAATAAATTAGGAACAGTTAGCATACATAGCTGCATTACTTCTAGTCTTTTACTAATAAATTAGGGACAGTTAGCTTAGATAGCTGCATTACTTCTGGTCTTTCACTAATAAATTAGGAACAGTTAGCATACATAGCTGCATTACTTCTAGTCTTTCACTAATAAATTAGGGACAGTTAGCTTAGATAGCTGCATTACTTCTAGTCTTTCACTAATAAATTAGGAACAGTTAGCATACATAGCTGCATTACTTCTAGTCTTTCACTAATAAATTAAGGACAGTTAGCAAAGATAGCTGCATTACTTCTAGTCTTTCATTAATAAATTAGGGACAGTTAGCATAGATAGCCCTTATGTAGCTTTGCTTGAAAATCATAACAAATAAAGAAGCTTTTCATAAATTCTTTTCAACTATTAATACATGAAATATTTTTATAAACGGGGAAATTACTTAAATAGAATATATTTAAGTTATTTAGTATATTAATTTTTAAGAAATATGATGTATAATTTTAGTTTAACGTTTTGCAACATTTTGTCATGTATAATATTTATTGTTATTTGTATTGTATGTGTTTGACAGTTATTTTACTTTGTCTCAGATCTTCTCAGTTACTGTTGTGGAAGTTTTGTTCCAGAAGATGGAGCTTTACCAACAGGAAAATTCATGAGACAGATGAATTATGGAAGTTTTTATGTGACCAGTGATAAAACAGGAGATATATATCCACCAAACAGAATTTCAGATTTCAGAGTAATACAAGTAGACAACACAAATAAACGAGTAAAATTAAAGTGGACTTCACCAGGAAATGATTATGACAGTGGGCAAGGTAATTAGATTTTAATATAAAATGTTTACTTGATTCTTAAATGTGTCTTATAATGTTGCTCAACTACAAAATAAAATAGTTGAATAGTTAAACACAGTAGTTTAGTTAAAACTTTCTGTCAATTTTGCTGACTAATATTTACATCATTCATATGATATACATAATAAGATTGTAATTAAATTCTTTTGTAAATCTGAAGGCTAAGCTAATTACTTACCATATGTTTAGCTATCTTAAGCTTGAGAGATGATTCACGGATGAACAAAAGAACTCACAAAAATAAATTAAAGTTACTAGAATGATATAATTCACATGCAGCCCAGTTACTTAGTTAAACATAACAATAAAATCAGGTCCCACTGGATTTGTAAACAGATTGTGTCTTGCAAATTTATTAAATAGAAACATACAGTCTTGTTTGATTTTCATACATCAGTATCCCTCAAAGTGGATTCCTGTATGTGCTGAGGGGACCTCCAGAGAAGGTTTTGTATTTTCAGTTTACCTTATCTTAGTTGTAAACATCCACTCATGTTTGCCATGCATGGCAACAGATGAGAGGATCGTGGTGGTTGAACATAAAAACGCTGCTTTGGCCTTGAATTCCTATAGACTTGCAGCCATGGGGTTGCTCCTCCAGGGTCAATCGGCTGGTGATTTTGGTCCAGGGTAAACAGATTACTAGTGTAGAATGTTTACAATTGGTGTTGTGGACTTTATATCTGATACTGGGGTTTGGATGTAGTGCTCATAAAACAAACCCTGGCATTGCTACAGTGTCCTTGTTTGGCATTGCAGTGTTTCCCCTTGTAGGGTTATATGATGGGTAGAGTCAGTGGGCACTGAATATCTCTTCTTTTGTTATGGATTCCCCTATTCCAAATAAAAATAAAAAAACAGCTCATTGGTAAATGACTGCATCTTGAAGACTCTGAACAGTTTTCACCTTCATCTACACCTGTACCTCATTTTCTCATATTACATTTTTTTGTCAGACAAATCTTTAGGGCAATTGTTTCCCTTTTTCATTCAGAAGGGCCTAGAGGGGCTTTCTGGCTCTCTTTAATAGGTTAAAAGCTACATTTTGGGGTGGAAACATTTACCACAAAACACAATGAACTCCTTTCGCATTCGAAAGTCATTGGGGGTTATACCCATTGAGGATACTCCCCATGCTAATTTGAAAGATTTGAAGAACATCCCTGGGTCAGAGATCTTTATTGGTTTCTCCACCCAAGAAGTTCCTGCAGTGAGGGTATCTCCACTCACAAAGATGAAATTATGCTGCCTACCAGTGTTCTAATTTTGATGCTTACATCATCACGTTTACCCACTACTCTCAAGGTGGGTTATCTGAACTGTAAGACAGAGCTCCTGCACACAAAAGTGGACTAAATTCTATAACTTTCCATTTCTTTCTTTTACCATATCCAGTAAAGTTTCATGAATGACTTTCCAGGATTTTTATCTACTTTAAAACATACATATATAGTAAAAATTACCCAAAATATACTCTGTGGCATATACATTTATTCAAGCCAAAATTCTCCAAAACAAATTAACACCAATATCAAAGAAGTAGAACCTCAAAATAAGTCAAGACCTACTAAGTTAAAACACATAAACTCGTAATATGATGTATTTCTGGCATTCTCATAGGAACTGTTTAAGCGTTATTCAAAACATCAAACATGAAAACAATAACAATCAAAATGTTCATCTCAAATGACTATATTCGGTATTATTTAATGTTTTTGATTCAGTTTTCAGCTGTTGCTCCAAATTGCTGATTGCATTTGTATTTAAAAGCTTCAAAAAGTCAAACAGTAATGTAACAGTCATTATGTTGCACCTAATGACACTCTCAGGTCATTGTTATAACATCATTGTGATAAACTGGATTTAACATATCAAACACATTTTTTCAGTTCTTCCTTTAATTTTTGGATTGCAATATTCAGATTATATATTTCATCTTTCTTTTTAGTAACTGCTTGTCTTAGTGCATTAGACACTACAATTAATGATTTCATTTTCTGACTGGATTCTACCATTATAAATTTTTGGTTAGCACTGTTTATCATGGCAGTTACATCTTCTTGTAGTCTCTGTGTTTTAGCTTTATTTTCACTTAGTTAATCTTTGATAGCTTTCCATTTTTGGACCAAAGGTAGTACTTGAATTTTCTTCTTTCCTCTCTTCTAGATGCTGTCTGTATTTCTTTCTGACTGCTGCTACATTCTCTAGGAGAGCTGATATTACTTTGAAATTATACATACCACCAATCAAATCAATATAGTCTATCACTTTCCCCCTGAACAAGTAAAGAAACCTTTACATATTCTCAAATGAAATATCTTTACTTATGGAGAACCCCCACTCCACACTGGCTCGTCCATGAGATAGAATTAGTAGAAGTTTAAAAACTTTCCAAACTGTTGAATTTGGAGTTTCTTTTTCTTACATAATTATGCAGGAATGAATCCACTTAGTGGATCATAATCTCTAATATAATGATTGTCAGAACTAGATAAGGTTTTTACACTGGCTGTAAAGTCATAGTATTCTTTCTTGACAGTTTCACTTGTCCCTTTGTCCAGATGCCGTAGTTAAATCAGCTTCTCTAACAGAATTTTAAAGTGATATTTGCAAACATCTGGCTTATCAACAATTTTGTTAGGGCTGAGACAGTCTAAATATTGAGCAAATGTAAAGATGATTGGTGTTTTCTCAATTAAATGTTTCACAACAGTGTATAAAAATTCCTTACATTTCATACGGAACTGCAGGACTGATAAGTCCATAACATCCTGAATGTTTTGTAATATAGACTAGGCTTTAAACTCAAGATCAATCTTCTTGGAGCTGACATGATTACTAGAGTCTTGCACATCTATTTTCAGGAGTTTTGTAACACTAAGCATATTTAATAAATTGTTTCATCAATTTCATGATGACCACAGAGAAATTGTGCCAGAGGATATGAACTCTGAAATATCTCTAGAAATGGTGTCATAACACCTGCTGTGGCCTCAAAAAAATGCCAAGTGAGCCAATTTAAACTCATCTGACATTGCCTCTTTGACAGTAAGATATGACTGCCTAGAAGGTTCATTTGTTTTCTTGTGCAGCTTTAATAAATTTAATTACATTTGACCATATATCAGTAGATCTTGCAAGAACAGGTGTATTCTCAAAATAAGGATGGTTGGATTTAATTTGTTCTACATTCTCCTCATAATTATGGGAGCAGGAGGTGTTTCCTAGCTTCTCAGGTTAGAATTTCTGTTCATAATTCCAGGATGGATAGTCTTTTTATTCTAAGGTTCTATAATTTGAACTTTGGTTTGATGCATTTTGCACTTCCTCAAGTTGGGGTGAGGGATTGTACACTTTTGTGTTGCATGCCTTGTCTCCATAATTCTGGTGGTTCGACATGCAACATTCTTTAACTTTTAGGTACAGTTCCAATAATAAAACAAAACTAATGAAATACCATATTGTAGCCTTCGTGCCCTAGCCACTACACTTTGGGTCCACAGTTCTAAAATCCAACTGCAAGACATGGAATTTCATCTTCCTGGTTAGGGCTTGGATGAATCCTATAGATTAAGTACAATATTTCATCAAATGTGAGGGATCTGTACATCAACTGGCCAAATGGCCATAACCAGATGCATCTGGTATTGCAGGAGGAGGCCAGTTCTGGTATAGTTGTCTCTAACTTCTTGTTTTTTTCTCATGGTTTTTCATCTGTGTCCAGTCAGACTTTACCAGCCAGGAATTAGATTTCATGTTGTTCAGAACAAGAGCATACCTGTTCCAGAAGTGGTGTAGATTCCACTAGTGTGCTATTATTGTGTCTCATATTTGCACACCTGTGGTAGTCTTGCCCTAACTGGCCCTTCTACCATGTTAATGTGAGACGTTAGCTATAAAGTGAGATAAGTGTGTTTCAGAAGTTAATATTTTCCTATACCCAAAATGTATTTCCAGTAATACTTACACCTTCTCACACTCTCCACATGGTCAATGTTCATGTGGGTCTGCTAATTTGGACAATTTCAAAAAAGTGAATAGGAAGTCATAACAGGGAGCTTATATATAGATCTGGGATAGGGGGCACATTTACATTAGTGGAAAAAATAACAAGACTTAATTTGCCATGTGCAATATAGTAGGGTATAAAGACTTGTGCAAGTGAAATAAGATTCATGCCAATGTTTAAATGGACTGAGAATAGTAACTTTCATTGGGATAAAGCTATAGTGTAAGAGGAGATAAGTATTAATGAAAATACATTTTTGTTATAGGAAAATGTTAACTTAAAAAACTGTGTTATTAGAATTATTAATTTAAAACATTTTCATAAGTGTTTTAAATAGCCAACGAGAAATCTTAAATGGTCATTCTTGATTCACTAGTGAAAAAGTTTATTAACATTTAGGCTTTAAATACCAGTAGTTTTTATTTCTTAATTAAAAACAGTGAAGTTAGTTACACTGGCGTAAACTGTTAATACTTTGCAGTTTATACAAGTTAATGTTCCCTTACATAGCTGACTTTAGTTTAATCAAGTAGTTACTGTTAATAATTTGGTTTAAAAAATGTAATCCTTTAGAAATAATGACAGTATCATTGTCTTACTAAATGCTGTCAACATACACCATAACTATACTTTACTTTAATGGCATTATTGTTGATATCAGAACCCACTAGACATTAAAGATAATTGTGAGCTTTCTAAAACAATTATAAAGTTAAATACCACATACATATGCTTAACCACAATTCCTGTGTATTTTTTATTTACTGTCTACCTGGTTCCCATTCCTATAAACACTGAAGTGGGTGTTTTTTACCTGCACTAAGAATGTTTTTTATGGTAAATACACTTTTTCTTTGCTCAAGAGATATCTAAGTTTCCTAATGCAAACCAATTAGTTGTGGCCAGCTTTAATATTTTTTTCCTTATTTATTAACATCCTATTTGAGGAAACAATTTAATTAATTTTTAAACAGTTATTCCCAACCAAAGTTTTTGTTGCATTCTAACTTTAACTGGCAAAACAACAACTGACATAAACACTTAAAGACAACAAGAGGTCTGTTGATCATCTAAGTTGTCCCATTTACTTAAAATAAAACAACTCAAATCCAACACAAATGCAACTGTGAAAGAAAGGAGACTATAGTTGCATGTTGAAGCAAAAAGAGGTGAAACAGTATAATAAAATGACTGAAGAACTGATTTGTAGCTGTGATATTATAATGCTGATGTATTGATAGTATTGGCAGAATAGTTTGCTTTTTTATTTATTGATTTCAGTTTCTTGATCTGAGTTGAACACGTGATTGTGGAAGGATTTCTTTATTTTTATAATTTTCCAATCTCATCTTTAACAAAAAAGAACAAATAGGGTTCAGTGTGGTTGTCTATAAGTTGCAGTATTGTTTAGCTATGTTGGATGCATTAGTTTTCATTAATCTGGTTTGGCTTTGGTGAAAGTAATTCAGATGTATTTCAGCAAAGCTAAACATAACTCAATGTTTATATGAATTCATATAAAAACTAAGTATTTTTTTTAAAGTTGCAAAGTATTTTGATGACCTACACACTGTTGTATAATGCAGATAGCCTCAATTAACAGTTTTATGTTTTCAGATAAGGTATATGGAGCCAACAAAAAAATAGTAATGGCAATAGTTAAAACTTCCTTGTTATCAGAGATAGTGTGTAATCATAATGTAATATGAACTTTAACACTCCTACGAAAAAAATATTTACATCCACTAAAGTGATTTTGGGGCTTATCAGGCCCCATATATTTTTCCAATAGAAACACAGTGTTTTAGCAACATTCATTACAAACAACTTTAGAATGGGTCTGACAAACATTTTTTTTACAATTTGAGCAAATAATTTTCGACTGTCTATCTTTTGATCTGCCGCACAAATGGCATCGTCCTCTTTTTGCCCTCTTTGCAGGCGGTTCACATGACGTTGTTTTGTCATTATCTTTGCAGTAAATTTCTTTGATTTCAAGCACCAATTGCCGTATAAATTCTCTTCTGGCTCTTGATTTATGTTGAAGAAATTCTGGATGTTTTGTCAAGTATAGAACGAAAGCATTGTACCCAGCAAGATCTAGAATGTCATAGAATATGCAGACTGACCAGCGCTTTGATCGCCTCTTTGTTGTATGATATCTCACCAGTTGATCGAGAGTGTCCTGCCTTCGTTGCATTGTAAAGATTGACGATTTCGGGCTTTCCATTCTCTTCTACTTCACCAGACTGATGCTGAGAACTCAGTAGTAGCACATATTTTCCTGGTTTGTCTGAGTGCCTGAGAAGAGTGATGTCGTCATGGTAGAAAAACTTTGGTGATAACTCTCTAGATTTTGCATTTATTTCAGGAGGCAGGAAGGTTCTTGATTTCCGTATGGTTCCAACAAGTCCTGTTCTTTTTGTTCGTAGGTACTTGGCAAGTGTCATTGTTGTGAATAAATTATCTGTCGTTATTGTCCTTCCTTTTCCAAGAAATGGCTGACTCAGTTCTCTGACTATTCTTTCTCCTTGATTTGTTTCTGTCGTATTTCCAACCTTTCCAGTATAAATTTGAGCGTTGAAGAGGTAACTTGTCTTTGCATCTGTTAGGCACCAAATCTTTATTCCGTATTTGCCTGGCTTTGTCGGAATGTGTGTTCTGAAGCCAACTCTTCCTTTGAAGTTACATAGTTGTTCATCCACTGTCAGGTATTCGCTTGGGTTGTAACTGTTTTTGCAATTTTCAATGAAAAAATTCCAGACTCCATAGATGGCAGCATCTTTGATTTCTCTATTTCTTTGAGAGTGGATGTCAAATCTGATTTTTGAGCACATCTTTTGAATTTGTCTTGTGTAATCAGTTTTCGCAAAATGGCAAACCGAATTCGGTTGAAAACATTTCGTCTATCGATGCATTTTTGGATTTGCTTATTCCAAGGAAAAGATTAGCTGCGATCCATTTCCAGAGGTCTTCTTCAAAAATTGGTTCTTTCATGACGGTGTTTGTTGAGTGAATGATCTGTTCCATCATATTATCAGAAATGAAAATTTTGAATGTTTCGAATGGTGTAGAGACTCTTGAAGCAGCTTGCCTTGTAATGCCTGGGTTCCCATTGAATATATTGAGAGCTGCGGTTCTCCTGTTGATCCTTGAAGGTGTTGTTGAATAACTATAATTCTTATCTTTGGACAAACGTTCGTTCACTGGCATCGTAGTAAGATCTTCTTGACTACTTTCTTCACTTTCAGAAGGGTACGGCGCGATTTGTTCATCATTTTCGGCTTCAGAAGGATTATCATCACAACTTTCAGAGTAGTCTTCGACATTATCACGTTCACTTTCATCGTCGGATGGTTTTGTCAGTAAATGTACAACTTCATCAAGAGATATCATTTTTGACACGGTTTGAAGATTTCAGCTCCTATATATATAGGATTTGTGGATTCTTCTAGAATATTCTAGATTATTCTAAATACTTCTGTAAAGTTTCTAGAATGTTCTAGAACAGGCGTGGGCAAACTAGGCAATAATCAGGACCGTCTAAAATTATTGTTGGAGTAGAGTTATTATCCTAAATATCATCTTTTGAAAAGAAGTTGTAAAATTAATATATTTTTACTATAATTTGCTTTTTTCGGTTGCCCAGGCCTGTTCTAGAATTATTCAGGAAATAAATAAAGTCATTATATGTTTTTTGATCTGGGGCCTAATAGGCCCCAAAATACCCTTAGTGGATGTTTAAAAATTTTTTTTTAAATATTATTTCGCAAATGTCTGAAAAGTCAAAATATTATTGCACCTTAAAATATAAAGGGATAGGGTCAATTAATGGCAATTTCATTTAAATACAAAATTATTAGCCTAATATTAATAACATTTCAAGTTGCTCTGAGGCCTATTAGGCCCCAATTTTCGTAGGAGTGTTAAAAAAACAACAGCCTTTATACAAAAAAGTCTTAAGTTTTTTTTATTCCTTTTACTTAATAGCTATTAAAGGTTTATAATAAACCATATTATGCTCTGAGGTAAAATTAATATAGTAGCATCATGAAATACTTCTAAAAAGAAAATGCATGCAAATCTCTTTATAGAGATGCATTCTGTAGATTTGTTGAATCACATGATGAAGAGAAACCCACTTGAAGTAAAAACGTATTCTAAAGATGGCTAGTATGGGTATTAAAACTGTAATTAAAATAAACAAAGATATTAACCTGAAGATAGCCTGAAAAAGTTGAAACGTTGTTCTGTACTTTATTGTTGAATTACAGTTAGCTATTATTTGTTCAGTATGTAAACTTTTTTTTTCCAGCCTCGTCGTATGTTTTAAAATACTTTGATGATCGTTTAGATGCAAAAAATAAATTCAATAATGAGAATACGGGTAAGCTAGTAGATATCTGGGATACCAATGGAGAGCCACTAAATCCAAAGATCTGTGGAACAGAGCAAGACGTTTTACTGAACTTGAGGGATATTAATCAAGACAAAACCCTTTACTTTGGAATTTATGCTATAGATGAAGCCAAAAACAATGGAAGTGTGTCTAATATAGTGTCTGCTTTTTTCAACTCCAATCCACTACCATCAACTGTAAACTCTACTCCAAGCACAAATGTGACAACTTCGATAAGTTCTACTGTTTGGATGAACAATGATGAAAAAGGCCTTTCAACTGGGACTATTGCAATAATTGTGTCTGTTATAATTGTATTATTGGTCATTATTTTTGTAATTCTTGTCGTGGTTTACTTACGTAAGAGAAAGAATGAAGATGGAAATGATAAATTTCCAAATCCAACAATTAATCGGATTGAGAATAAACTGTCACACAACTCAGAGAAAGAGGTAACTGATAAATCATATATACCAGTAGAATCCTTAATTAGTCCTGTAAACTCCTGGTCAGCTGATGTCTTATTAAATTCATATAATCGTTCCAGAGAGAAGCAAGTGGGAAGAGCTCCTGTACCTGACAAGGATGTACTTGAAGCTTCATCTTTGAGTTCTTACCCTTCTAGAGTGTCTTCTCAGTATGACACACCTTCAGATTTTGAAAGTAAACCATTCGGAAATATTTATCAAAAGCCAATTTCTAAAAGACAAAATTCCCCATCAGAAAGTTCTTCTTTGCAGTCTTTTAGGCCTGTCCAATCAAATTATTTTACTAAAGTTTAAAGATACAAAAAAGGTAATTTTTAAACAAAGTAATGTTTTATATATTTTATTCTTTGATTCTGTATTTTCCTTAAGAGAAAAACTTTAGTTCTTAAGTATAAGTATCTTTTAACATGTTAGATATTTTTTATGTGAACATGATTCAAAAACTTAAGAATAAATTTTTAAATATACAGCCTAGTTTTTAAAGTAATCTTTAAGACCTTTATAATTTTCAACATTTATCTTTAAAACCCATCTGCTAAAGTTAAATAAGTATTTTGGAAAAACATAACTGCTTATTTTGACTGCTTTCTTAAAGTATCGAGGGGTTTTGATTTTTGTTGTAACTATGAAGTTAATTTGTTGCTGTTATTATGCTCGTGTTATTAAAACAGGATACTAAATGTTTATCAATACCTTATGTTTGTATGGAAATATTTTTGTAAATTAATTTTTTCTGCTATTGCTTATATTCTAACAAACTTTTGGTGTGTTTATTTTGTCAATACTTTATTTTTTACATATTTTAGAGAAATTTGTACATAGAATATTACTCTAAGCATTTTTATTGATATTTTAAATAACTAAAAAAGTAAAATTATGAAAGAACAGTTATTCATAGAATTGTAATTAAAGTACTTGAATAAAAATATAGATGTTTTGAATGTAGTTTATCTCTCTCCGAGTGTTTTGTTTGTACTTCTTTCTCCATATGCACTCTAACACTGTTTGTGTTTATTCCACATAACTGTGTTTCATTTTATATTTGTGACAGGAATGAACATGTTCTATAAATTACTAAGCCATAGCACTTCAATCATTTGATATTTTAGTTTGTTATAACCTTTGAAAGCAACTTTATAACAGTAACTATACTAACTTGAGTATTTTGACTACAGATAAAGAATATGCTAATGAATTTGAGTATATTCTACCACGGATATAAAAATAATCAATTTGTTTAGTGATAGAACTAACTGATTTCCTTTCAAAATCAAAAATCATAAGCCAGACTACATTTTAATATGCTTAAATACCAAAGACTCAAATTTAAGTAAATATGCCTTTTCCGTACAATGCTTTATGTAAGAAAAATACTTGTGCTGAATAAAGAAATAATTGTAGTAACATGCTTATATAAACATAATTTCCAAAGAAACCTATTCTAGATATGGTAATTATTAAGTTAAAAAAGCATTCCCAAATTTTCTGATACACTAACATCACAAATAAAAGTAACAGGGGCAGATTTAAGCCTAAATGTCTTGTCAGCCAAAACATGGGACCCAGCAGGCTCTATTCACACCAATATTATACATCAAGTGAAACCAAACATGGACCTGGTGAGCTTTAGCTGACTGTTAAATCTGTCCGTGGAAAGTAACAATACTTGACTAAGCATCACCTTTCATGTGTTATGTTGAAAAAGTGTTATTAAAGCTGAAAGGCAAAAAATCATTTGTTGACATAAAGTCTAAAAAAAACTACAGTTGAAGAAAATTGGAAACATTAGTAGAGATTGTGGATAACATGTATAATCAAGTTTCATTTTTCAGAGTTTTTGTAAAGAGTAAGTTATTAAATAAATTTATGAAGTTACAGTATTATAATTATGTACTAGAAGTATGTTCCTTATACCAAGTGAATTGTGAGAAAAATGTTATAAAATATTTCTGGAGTAAGACAGTGCTTTTATCTACAAAACTTTCAGCATAGTTACTGGTGATTACATTCATCTGTTTTAATATGATTGCTTATATTACATTCCTGTTCTCATTAAAGCAAACCTGAGCTTATTTCACTACAGAATAAAGAAATGATAGATATTAAAATACAGAATTGGAGAATGGTATATGTAAATGGTTGTGTGAGGAGTCAATTAAAATTTATAAAATTGGTGATTATATGAATGTAAGCTTAGATACAAGTTCGCTGGTTCACCAGAAGCACTCCTCTACCTATAGAAACTGTATTAAAACAGACTCAGGTCAAAAGCTTTAGAAGTGATGTAGGGTGTTTTATCATGGTGATACTTAAAAGTAATTCTCATACCATAACAGTTAATAAAATACAACCATCATCAACTCAGCGAAGGAGAGTGTGAGGAAAGAAAAGTTGATGATAACAAAGAAATAATGGGAGTCTTTACATTAGGGGAATTGTTCATAATATAATATCTAAAATGACTAAATAGTTATAATGAAAGAATTTTTCTAATAAAAATTAACAAGAAAGTTTTCAACTCGAAGTGGAAATTCTATCATAATTCAGAAAAATGTATTGACTCCTTAAAAGTCTATAAGTCTGGAATACACCACAAACAAATTGTCTTTTTACAGTCAAGGGTTAGAGCAAGTGAAGAAATATTTGGGGCATTGTTTACAGTTACAAAGAGTGGTATACTTTGTTAATTTACCAAGACAAACTCCTTTGATTCTGCATGTGTTGATTAAAGTTTTCTGTGAATAAACGTGAGTAGGTGAATAAAATGAAATGTGATTCCTTCAAAAGTCTTTATTATATTTCAACTTCTGATAACGAAATTAAAATGAGGGATAAAATTGTTAAAATAAACAGCGTGAAATAATTTGATTAAAAATAAAGGTTTTTACTATGAATAGTGCAGAAAAGTAAAAGTCTAGACATGGAATCTTCTGGTATAGTATGCCTGAGTAACAATGACAGTGACAAAAAAGACAGAGTGTGTTTGAAATAATATAACACTAGAAACTTATATGTGGCCAGTAAATTATGATAATGTTATCAGTCTTATCATGTTGTTACACTTGTGGTATGGCTGAACTCAGACAGCAAAAGCAAAATTATGAATTATGTTGAAGTTCACTGAAGTCCTGATTATGTATTCAGTCTCCATATGCTTAGTCCCAATACTAAAGCAAAAGTGTTAATTGGGTTGAAGCTTACAGAATATATTCAGTCTCCATATGCTTGGTTCCAATACTAAAACAAAAGTGTTAGTTGTGTTGAAGCTTACAGAATATATTCAGTCTCCATAGGCTGAGTCCCAATACTAAAGCAAAAGTGTTAATTGGGTTGAAGCTCACAGAATATATTCAGTCTCCATATGCTTAGTCCCAATACTAAAACAAAAGTGTTAATTGGGTTGAAGCTCACAAACTATATTCAGTCTCCATAGGCTTAGTCCCAGTTGTGAAAGTGGATTTTCTCGGGGTACTCCCGTTTCCCCCCACAGCAAAAGTTCCATTTCATAGGATCTATAGATCCCAGCCCTGAAAAGAGGTACGTCACTTTGGTATCTAAATTTTAAATATCCAAAAGTTTAAGTGTTTAAAGGCTAATACATTCAAGTCACGAGACCTAATCATGTCGG
Source organism: Tachypleus tridentatus (assembly GCF_004210375.1). NCBI lineage: Eukaryota > Metazoa > Arthropoda > Merostomata > Xiphosura > Limulidae > Tachypleus > Tachypleus tridentatus. Next base: position 20,949,984 of record NC_134829.1, read on the forward strand.
CGTACTGTGTTTGCATCTCTTGGCTCTCTCCATGTCAACTATATTCTCACAACATAATTCTTCGGACGCTTGTGGGTGTTGTGCTGAACCTTCCTCATCTTTCTTCGTTGTCTCTCCAGCCGGCAGGAACTCTTCTCAGCTTTTCCCAATGCCCCTCAATTAAATTCAACAAACTATCAACTTCTAGGTCATTCGTGACCATCGCGTTGGAAAAATAACTAACATGCCACTCCTGTTCACATAACTTTCTCTGCAATCAGTTAACTAATTTATTCTCGCCTTGTGTGGGGTGAAGAGAAACAATAGTTTCTGACCGCGCCTGGTTATTTTTCGTTCGACATTTGGAGAAGGAAAGAATAATTTAACCTAAATACCTACCAAGTCTGTCTGTCTAGTCCCAGTACTAAAACAAAAGTGTTAATTGGGTTGAAGCTCACAAAATATATTCAGTCTTCATATGCTTAGTTCCATTACTAAAACAAAAGTGTTAATTGTGTTGAAGCTTACAGAATATATTCAGTCTCCATAGGCTTAGTCCCAATACTAAAGCAAAAGTGGTAATTGGGTTGAAGGCAGTGGTGGGATTCAGGGGGTTCGCAGGGGTTCGCGCGAACCCGTTCTTAAAATTTTTTGAGCTTAGCGAATCCGTTGATGGCTTCAATTATACCGTCGAATTGTTGATGTCGTGGAAACTGATTGCGTCACACTTCATCACACATTTCGACAAGAAAGATTTAATGAGAAAATCACAGACCGTATTATTGACAAAGTTCGTCAAGTGAATGCAGTCAGTTTCTTAATTGTCCATACGTTGAACCCCATCTCGTCGATGTAGATGACACGGGGTGCGCGAAGTACCGTCTCCATGAACCACAGGGCATAGTCTTTCCTTTCAGCCTTCACGTCAGGCCGATTTCTGTCGGCTGGGGCGGCTTGCAGTTTCTTCAGAGTGAAAAGCATTCCATGACAAATTTTCCCCAGATGTTGTGGGGTGACAGAAGGCTTATCTGGAAACTGTCTCCGGAGCTCAGCACCACAGATAATAGATAAAGTAGATAGCCACACTTCTCCCATTTGCATGTCGGCGCGTGTGACCGTTTTCCTATTACCATTCCCGCTACGGGGGAAAATCGATAGAGTAAGTAACACTTTTCATCAAAAGCTCACAGCATTTGTATTACGCACCGAAAAGATCGTGCTAATAATTCGATTGAGAAATGCATTGACAAATTGAACAGCAAGTATGTGGATTCTACTAATAGAGTTTTTTAATACAATCTACAGTCTAGCAAAAAGAAATCGTCCCTTTTCTGATGTCAAAGATGAGATTCAGCTTCAAATGAAAAATGGAGTAGATTTGGGTATTGGACTCCATTCTCGAAAAACTGCTGTGAAAATAACAGATCACATTGCAAATGAGATAAGGAAAGAGGTATTCACAAAAATTATTGAACAGAAATTAAAGATCTGTGTCATCATTGATGAAAGTTCAACCATATCCAGTAAGCCCGTACTCGTTACTTTCTTAAAGATTGAAGACTGCTATATATCTCCAACTATTTTTTTGGATTTGGTCGAATTGAATGGACATTGTTGAACAGTTTGCACCGTGCCGGATTCGATAATGAATATTTGAAAACTAATTTGATTGCTTTCTGTTCAGATGGGGCAAGCGTAATGCTTGGCCGTAATTCTGGAGTGGGCGCTCGATTTAAAAGCAATTTCCCCAATATTATCATTTGGCATTGCCTAAATCATCGATTACAACTTATTTTGGATGATTCTGTCAGAGAAGTAGAACAAGTGAATCACTTCAAAATATTCATGGATAAAATCTACACAATCTTTCACCAATCAAACAAAAAACCAAATGGACCTTTTCAAAATTTCAGAAGAACTTGGCCATCAAATTCTGAAGATAGGAAGAGTTTTGGGACCAAGATGGGCTGCTTGCAGTTTGAGATCTGCACTTGCTGTATGGCGTGTTTATCCAGCATTGTACAGATATTTCTCTAGTGACACGAAATTTTCAGGAATGGCTGCGCGTCTTGGCAATACATATTTCTTTCATGACTTGGCACTGATGATAGATATACTGACAGAAATTTCTTTACTTTCTGATGCCCTTCAAGCTAGATGTTTAACCTTGTCAAGAGCTGAGAAACTGATAAAGAGATCTATTAAGGCTTTTGAAATACTGAAAGAAGGTATTGGAACATTTGAAAAGAAATCGACGATAGAATTTCTTCTGATGAATTTAAGGATATCCATTTTATCAAAAATAATAGATTTGTTAGACTTCCTCGTAACAATTTACTTGATGTAATAATCGAAAATATGAAAAAAAGGCTGATGGACTGCGATCATTTAATATCCAAGAACAATGACCGGAAAGCTGACAACAAACTTCATGAATTGCTGAACTTGCTGGAACCAAATACTTGGAATATTCAGGAAATTGTTGTCCCATGGAAAGCTGCGGAAGAAAAGTTGAATGGCTTCTGTAAAATATTTCATCACAACATTCCCATTAATGATTTTCGTGATTATGTGGAAAATGTCCTGAAAGATTTTAATAATCCTGTAATTCCTGAGAGTATACAAAAGGCGAAAACCATTATGAATACGATTGCCATCAGTTCTGCAGAGGCAGAAAGAGGGTTTTCAAGAATGAATATTATATACTCAGATAAAAGAAGCCGCCTCACAGTAGAAAATGTCAGAAACCTATTGACGATTAATCTTATTGGCCTTCCTTTCGATTTATGGGATGCTACTCCTTTTGTTAAAACATGGCTTCGCAATAATCACAGTGCAGATGATAATAGAGTGAAACAGAAAAAAACGGACAAATATGATGACAATCAATTGACTATTTGGAAATTTTTAAAATGAAATAAATAAAAGATTTTAAAGCACTTTTTCCATTATTTTCCTTTTCAAATGATGTATCAGTATAGACTTCCGGAAAAGTAAGAGAACCCGTTATTATTGAGGCTTTCCCTTGAGAGAACCCCTTCTTAAAATTTTTGAATCCCATCACTGGTTGAAGCTCACAAAATATATTCAGTCTCCATATGCTTAGTCCCAATACTAAAGCAAAAGTGATAACTGGGTTGAAGCTCACAGAATATATTCAGTGTCAATATGCTTAGTCCCAATATTAAGACAAAAGTGTTAATTGGGTTGAAGCTCACAGAACTCCTGATTATATATTTGATCTCCATATACCTGTTCCCAATACTAGTGCTGCTTATGTAAAAGTGGAAGTAATTCCTAACTCAAAAGTCAAATATTAGTACAGGTTGCTTATGCTTATATGAATATGATATATGCAAATATAAACTGTTCTTAACACTTTATTTAGGTGATCAAGAATACAGCAAGTGTATCTACCAAAGTCTAGTGTATTGGAAATGCAGTGATAAAACCCACTCTTCTAATATTGATAGCAAAGCATTCTGGCAAAACTTGAGTTAGAATCTAGTTCCAAGTAAAGCTAGTTAATGGTCAGAATTCACCTTATGAAATGGCACAAATTGTTTGAACAAAAGATCCATAACAATTTTTCAGTGTATTTGCACCTTGTGTCAACTGCAATATATACAGAGAAGCCAGTGATCTTTAGAGTAAACTTAGCCACATCTGATGTACCTGAATTGAAAATGTAAAGTTTTGTTAATTGAATGAGAAATTAAATCAAATGGAGCAGACCATAATTTTTCAGAAATGAGTAAAAGTGCAATATAAAAAACTAGAGATTTGGAGAAAGTAGAATAATAATTTTCTAAAGCATTCAAAACCATGTATTGCATTTAATTAAAAAATGTAATCTAGGAATCATTAAAATGAATCAAAGGTTATATACATGTGTATATGCTAAGAGTCAGAAACAAAAATCATGAAAAGTTTTGCAAAACTCATTATTGATTTAAATAGTATCATAACTATCTACATCATTAAGTTTCTACATTTTTTAGATTATTTTAATGAAAAGATAAAGTTAACAGTTCTTTTAATTGTGACAGTTATTTACAGTCTTTGAATGAAAATAAAGGTTAATGCAAGTTGCACACAAAAAAACTTGGAGATACAGGCACAAATATTGTTTGTTGTCTGGTATCAGAAATTTAACTTAAAATAATAATGTTAAAACAGTAATAATGTGGATACTCATGCACTAAAATATAGTTGAAATAACTATAGCAATGTCTTCTAATCTTCTGCAAGGAATATATAAAAAGCAAAGATGGCACAAGATGAATTCACTGATGGATTTCTTAAGATGAAACTGCAAATGGTACTGCTTCTTGGTTATCGATGTGTGGAACTTCAAACCTTTATGAAAACTTTATCCTTTATATAGCCAAGCTGGTGGACGTTATATATACTCGATTCTACAAATAGTGTTACTTTGTTCTTTTTATTACAATTTACAAATTTTACAGTCAGTAAGATTAGTTTTTAGAACAGATATGACGTTTCATCACTGGTGCAAGCATTATGAAGTACTTGATAATGTTGTACCTATTCTAAAAAAACTAATTTAATTAGATTGTCCAGAAATAAATATCAGAATTCTCATGATGACATTTAGAAGCTGAATATTGAGTAACTTGTCATTGGTTGGTTGATTTAATCCAGTGTTTATTACTTACAAGATGTCTTAATTGTCTAGTGTTTCAACTCAGAGTAAGTTTTGCAACCCCCAAGGCAGCATGGATAAGAAAGATTTTCGTCTGATTTTCCTCTATGACTTCAAACTTGGATGAAAAGCTACTGAAACTACACAGACCATCAACCAGGCATTTGGCCATGGATCTGTTACTAAACATACAGTTCAGCATCAGTTCTAAAGGTTTCAATAAGAAGATGAAAGTCTTGAAGACCACGAGGTCGTGGAAGGAAGCCTTCTTTATATGAAAACACATTAAGGGAAGCAATTGAGACAGACCCTCCCACAACATTATGTGAACTTGCAGAAAAGCCAGGCACAACAAATAAAGCATTGCAAACCACCTGAGTGCATTTGGAAAGATGAAGAAGTTGAATAAGTGGGTTCTGCATGAACTGACTAAAAATCAAGAAAATTGGTGTTATGAAACTTGTCGAGGATGACACTCCAAAAATTGAAGAAATTGGGAATCGACCTTTCCCCTACAGATTTTCATTTTTTCAAGCACGTAGACAAGTTTCTGAACAATAAACACTGTCAAAACCAGGCAGCTGAAGATGAAGCTTTCAGGGAGTTACAACATAAAACTTATAACAAAAGCTGTAAACTGTAATAAAATATATTTTATCAGTAAGTAAACTCAAAACAAAACTAAAAAGGTGTTACTCTTTACCTTAACAAACATTTAGAGTTTCAGTTAACAAATGTTTCATACAATTTTTGATTTCACTAATATAATGCATTTCTATATATAATTAAAAAAGAATAAAATAAACTCAATTCTTCACAACAGTACACACATTTTAAAAAATAAATTCAGTTTGTAACATGACTTAAAGCAATATGAACAAAGATTTGAAGTTAAGTAAACAAAACTACTAATAACAAAGTTTAAAACTTGATAAGAAAGCTAATTCACCAATGAGGTTAAATTGCATTACTTATTACACAGATCCTCCTGGCTAATACCTATAAAGTTTATTAATTTCGGGGGGTAAACAAACTGAAATATTGTCAATCATGCACAGTAACATAATACCCATCATTTGCTTCATAACAAAAATTACCATATCAGTATTTGAACTCTTCATATAGTAAGTTTGGAGAGGCCAGTTTCTTCCACACAATTCGTTACTAGCTCTGTCTCCAGGTTTATCACAAAGTTAGTGACTAGGAACAAATCAAACAGTTTTAGAACTCTGGCTATATTTTAAATTAGACTTCCCAGTGGATGTGTTTCCTAATGTAGGAAATAAGCTTAAAGTATCCACAGTGCTTTCTTTGTTTAAATCAGTGCAAATCTGTAAAACTGGCTATCTGCACTGTGCCCATTGTAGATATCTCTTCCATTGTAGTCCTTTTTGTGTAAACTACGTCATCTTCTTGGAAATTACAGATGTGCGTTACACATTCAAATGGCATGATAAAAATTCATCCAGCACTAAAATGAGTCTCCAGTCTATTTCCATTTTTCAATTTGGCTTGTCAATAGCTAAAGGTTAAGGCTAGAGTACTGCACCAAAGAGAACTTCTTCTAGTATATCAATACATTGACCTGTTTCTGACAAAGGAAATGTATTACTGCATTCACACACCTAAATTCCACACAGAATCTTACCATTTCTTCCTTCTTTTACATTGACTTTCACTACTGATGATAATCAAGCACTCCAAGGCCTTCAAATTTACTCAATTTTGTAACTGGCAGATCCATAAAAGTCTGTGCAGTGGTTGCTTTATTGTATTTATGTGATGAAAAGTGACTTATTTTCTACTCAACCACTCATGTGGTCCTATAAACATTTTGATAATTATACCAGCAATGTATTGAGCTCCTATTACTGTTTCAAGTCAAGGTTATCTTTACAATGCTTTTTCAGCACAGTCATATGTACTGTTAGCCATACATGAGCTATCTTGGATGCAATGCAACTGAATAACTTGCAATCATATACACTGCTGGCCAAAATCTTAAGGCCAATGAATATAAAGAAAAAATATGCATTTTGCGTTGTTAGACTCAACCATTCTTATTTGAGTAGAGCTTCGAAAGATAAAAATGAGAAAAGGGATTTTTTTTTTTTTTGCATTTAATTGAGAAAATGTGAACACTATGAAATTAGCTTAAATACTAACTGGTCAAAAATTTGAGACCATACTGAAACAAAGCGTTAATCGGTAAACATGTAACGAAATTTAGTCATTTGTGTTCAAGCATTAGCGTCGTCAACATTTCTCACTAATATCTCCTGTCTTACATTGGGTAAAAACATAGCAAAGGCTAAAATGTTAACAGAGTTTGAACGTGGCAGAATTGTCGAGCTGCAAAAGCAAGGTCTCTCTCAACGTGCCATCGCTGGTGAGATAGGGCATAGTAAAACTGCTGTTGCAAATTTCTTAAAAGACCCTACGGGATACGGAACGAGAATTTCAAGTAGTCGGCCAAAGAAAATTTTGCTGGTGTTGAGCAGGAGGATTCGACGGGTTGTCCGACAAGACACCAGCCAATCATTGAACCAGATTAGGGTCCTTATGGACACAGAATGCAGCTCAAGAACAATAAGACGGCATCTACGAGAGAAAGGCTTTAAAAACCGTAAACGTCTTCAAGGGCCACGCCTCCTTCCACACCACGAAACAGCTCGGTTACACTTTGCTGAGAAGCACCAAACATGGGACGTAGAAAGGTGGAAGAAGGTTTTGTTCTCTGATGATAAAAAATTTTAACCAAGATGGTCCAGATGGCTTCCAACGTTACTGGCACGATAGGGATATCACACCGGAGACATTTTCTACGCAACACAGTGGAGGAGGTTCCATCATTATCTGGGATGCTTTCTCCTTCCATGGAACAATGGAGCTTCAGATTATACAGGGGCATCAAACAGCAGCTGGCTGCATTGGCATGTTGGAAAGAGCATCCTTATTGACTGAATGCCTTCGCTTGTGTGAAAATGACTGCATCTTTCAGCAGGACAATGCTGCAATCCACAAGGACCTTTTCATGGCGAATAACATGATTTTTTTGGGGGCCATCAAGCGTGTTCGCCCGAACTGAACTCCATTGAAAATGTTTGGGGGTGGATGGCAAGGGAAATCTATAGAAATGGACGTCAATTCCAAACAGTGCATGATCTTCGTGAAGCTATCTTCACCACTTGGAATAACATTCCAGCCAGCCTTCTGCAAACGCTTATATTGACCATGCCAAAGCAAATGTTTGCAGTTATTCGCAATGACAGCCATGCAACTCACTACTGAAACCTCTTGTTGGGCGTTTCCTACCTTGTTTAGGATTTCTTTTTGGTATGGTCTTATCTTAAACTTTTGACCAGCTAGTATTTAGGCTAATTTCATAGTGTTCACATTTTCCCGATTAAATGCATAAAAAGTTTTTATTTTCTCTTTTCTTATTTTCATTTTTCGAAGCTCTACTTAAATAAGTGGTTGAGTCTAACAACGCAAAATTCATATTTTTTCTTTATATTCATTGTCCTTAAGATTTTGGCCAGCAGTGTATCTAGACTTAAACATTTTTGCCTTATTTCTTTACTAGTAACCATTCTGACTGGAAACTGAATGATATCTTTTACTAAACTGAAATCAGTATTGGCACAAAACTGATTCTAGGATAAATAAATGTTTGAGCAATAATAACTTAGTTTCACAACAGAAAATATGTTTTTTGCTTTGGTTCCCACATCACTACAGATAATGGCAACACCAAATGGACTCTATACAACACCATGAATGCTACTTATACAGTCTGAGTTACTGTAAATTCTTTCTTCAAATTAACCAACCAGTTCCCTGTTTCTGGACTCTGAAAGCTATTAGGTGATTCTACAACAGGGCTTCAGTTAATGTGGCTATAGTGGCTGAGAATTTCTGCAGCATGTCCATCTCTGAAATATTAATGATAAATCCTGCATTGTAAACCATCAATGACAAACCTGCTTATTTCAAATATATCCTCCTTAGCCAGAGTGAAATTAGTATTTACCAACAACACTAGGAGCATATGATAGAATGTGAAGTTCTACAAATTCCTGACATGATCAGCATCCACCTTAATATCAAAGTCACAACCATTTAACAATATACATACACAAATATATATACATAGCCCTGGATGAACAGAGCTTGTTGCATATCTCTGGATGCAAGCAAGTTGCTGCTTATGTTTTAGTTTATTGTCAAAACCAACTTACGAATTACTAGATTAAACTAGCAATAGCAACCATAGCTATTGCCTAGCAGATGACCAGGAATGAACCTACAGTCTCTCCTGTTGCATTAGCGATAGTATAAATATAGTTTATTTTAGTGCCCATGCAATTTCCATTTGGCTCTGTTACTGAGAGAAAAGCATAAGATATAAAGAAAGCCATAATGCTTCAGAATATACAGGTGGTGTTCAATGGTACAATACATATTAAAGTCTAATTCGTTGTCACTTTTTACTGAGGTAATACAACCAAAGTATATACATATATGAAACACCATTTCTTGTCCAGAAAGCAAGCTGTAGTAGCTTGAACAGTTATCTGTTAAAACGTTGTCATAATATTGTTGCTGATCTGTAATTACAGACAAATCAGCTTTTCATTTTTCTGTTGGAATAATATATGAAATAAAGGTAGCTGTAATTAGCTGTATAATTGCTTTTTTGGTTTTACTGTGAATGCAGGATATATTAGATCATCAGCTGACTGTGTAAATAATTTGATTTAGAAACTCATTAAGTTCTTGTTTGTATATGTCAAGGTGGAACCAAATGGCCATTTGAGTTAAACAACAGTAACTCACTAATGAATAGACACAAGTGATACATATCCAATAAAACCATTGTTGTACAGGCTTTCCAGTAGCACTAACTAGTAGTAAACTACAGAGGATATTAAAAAGATTGAGTAATACTATTTTTAGAGAGTGCTTAGTCATCTTCAGTTACGATTGTTAGGAAAAAGAAAAATATACCAATGTTCTGTGTGGATTTTAAGTGGATGTATATTGTGCTACATGCCTTTGCATTTTTATTACAGTGGACAGATAAATGTCTGGATAATGGAAAGTGCCCACTGATTCATTACTTTAAACATTACTTGAAAGTCAAAATGAGCATTGATCATATCTACGATATTTATTTTACCATTTGTAATAGCTTGTATGAATTTTATATCTTTCTATTTAGACTTTATAATGTACCTAACAATTTTGAGTGGCTGATGAGCTATCAGAGGGCTGTGCTAGAATATTAAATAGTCCATATACCCAGGATACTGATGCCAACTATAATGTAACTGAAGCAGTATTGTTGCAGTACAAAGTATATTGTATAATTACATACATACTGATTGGTTCTATGTGTATCCACTGCTCAATTGTTCACCAACAGAGAACTTTTAAACATTATTACTACTATTTATATGGTAAAAAATGGCTTAAAAATTGTCTAAAATGGCTCATGAGCATGAAAAATCTGGAATGAATGACCACACATTCGAAAACAACATTACAGGAGTATGCATTTGTAATACATCATCAACTAGATAAACAACACAGACAAACTGTTTTACCAAACGAAGCATACCCTTTCTAGAAATGTTCAAATCCTGAATGCAATGCAATCATGGAAGTAATTACAACTTTAAGAACCAATCACATAATATCTGATGAGTTCACAAGTAAAAAGACTTCATGAATGATGCTTAAGGAGCTCTGGCAAAAGTAGTTGAAGAACTCAAATACAGCATAGATCATAGATCAAGGTGAAGCATATGTATCGTGCATAGAAGAACGTAATGGAGACACACGTAACCTGAGACAATTTTACAAGTGCTTATGAGTAAACTACTAAGATATGGCTTTCAATCATTGACGCAGTTAGCAGTTCCTGGAGTTCTCAAGCAGGAAACACTTCAGGCTTTTCATAATACAAGGACTTGAGGTCACAAGAATGTTGCAACAACTTTCATAAGTGATTTATCTGGCCATGTTTACATTGAAACGTTGAATAATTGTACAGGTACTGTACATTTTGTGCTGCCTAGTCCTGACTACATCAAGGTAAAAAAAAAAAGAGAAAACTGTGGGTTCTACACCAGAGAGAATAATTATGGTTATAGCTGGACATTTTCTGTTATATTCTGATTTTTGTCATTTACTTCATCGAATCGGTAAATCCATTGGTTGATACGTATTAGTAGGGTCTGTCTCTGATGTGTTAACTTAACAAGAGATATTGCAGTTTTATGCACCTAAAGACATTCACGTAGATCAAAGAGCCATTTGCAACAGCTATCTTCTTATAGATTTGTGAAGAGTGTTGATTTTGCAATTGACCTTTAATTCTGCTAGTTGTAAGATGGGACAGGTATTTGGCCATATGATGATTTCTCCTGTTTTTTGTATTTCCTAGAACCAAAGTTTACCAAGCCTGTCAGTGGTCTTGAAGTCGTAGTTTTAGGTGAATATGTCAACTGGAATGTGTCAGTAATAGGATTGAAATGGTGACCTATCTGTATTAAACATTCATTTTTCAGAATTGTAGGTATATTACTTATAGAGCCTATATACATGAAGTTTAAAGTTAGCCAGAAATAACCATGAGAAAAAGATTTGTAAAAATATCTACTGAATGGTAAGAATAGTAATAGTTACAAATAACCATTTGCGTAGATTCTTTAAACTTTAGTAGAACAAATCAACTTAAAAAGCTAAACAGAAAATTATTGTACATTATTTAGGAATTTAAATAAGCATCCTTTTCAGTATGAATAGATGTCATGTATTAATCGTAGAAATGAATTACCAATAAGTGTTTTATATTACATAACGTCAAAAAATGCAAAAACAAATCACAGAAATTAAACATATAAACAAACACAATTGACCATAATAACTGTCTCAATCAAAATATATAAAACAATACATTATGTATTATAAAATCCTTTCAGGATAGACAATTGTAAAATTATGTAAATTATTGGCTATGCTATAATATTCATGTTCAAATAATAAATTAATTAAGCTGGTGTTGTGCTGAAACTAACACGTTTAGAAGTATTACAATAATTGTTCCATAAATAATGGTTCTTATTACAATTTTAGGGCATATGGTTAAATATAAAACTACAATGTTGATGAGGTAATTATATGTAGAGACATCGTACAATGAGCTCATCATCCTATTAAACTATCCATTTGAAGAAATACCATTCACAATAGTGATACTAACTTTAGTAACACAACTTGTCACATGCCCCTAAAACTTTAATAACATATTCCACATAATAATATCATCTGCATGTGTAAAACACAGTTAAATATATAAATTAAAATTATTATATAAGTTGACAGAAGTTAAAATTTTCATACAGTCTTACAGAATTACAATAACATAATATACTTAGCAAGAACACCTGCCTTTGTAAAACACATGTAATATGTAAGTGGAAACTATAAAGTAATTTTCAAGAGGTGTAAAATGAAATATTTTGTCAAGAACTCTTTTTACTGCTATACATATACAATGAATAAAAATTATAGTTATGTAGGTAGAGAAATAACATAGGAATATATCTGATCCATAAAGCCACATTTGTGAAGCGTGGGTATAAAATGTAACATTAAGATTGTATGTTTAATTATTCCGTGGTTTGGTTTGAATTTCGAGCAAAGCCAGACGAGGGCTATCTGAGCTAGCCATCTCTAATTTTGCAGTGTAAGACTAGAGGAAAGGCAGCTAGTCATTACCATCCACCGCCAACTCTTGGGCTATTATTTTACCAATGAATAGTGGGATTAAATGTCACATTATAACGCCCCCACGGCTAATAGGGCGAGCATGTTTGGGGTGACGGAGAATCGAACCTGCGATCCTCAGATTACAAGCCGAGTGCCTTAACCACCTGTCCATGCCAGGCCTATTCCATGGTATTTAGAGATGCTATCTCGAAAAAATCCGTCCTTTTCAAGACACATATTTGAAAAAAGTATGCTATGCAAATAAAGTAGCATAGTCCTTAGTAGGATCATCTGACTATGGTAACACCATCTGCCTATAGAAACCCCATCAGTCTATGTAAAATGAAAGCAATTAAACATATAAATGAAAACTATAAATTTGAAAAGAACTACAGATTAAAATAATACGAGGGATGTTCAAAAATACGTGGACTGCTTAAATTGCGCGGCTCCAGTTGGTTCCAGGGGAATCCGCTTGGTGTCACTAGGTTTGCACAGATCAGCTGATTACGACGCCATTTCCCGATTGCAGATATCTTCATTTGTGTATTAGCTACGCGGTTTTAAGTGAAGTGCGATTTTTTCGTTTGGCAGATTTCAGAATGAATGACCTGAAGGAGCAACGACTTGCTGTGAAATTTTGTGTTAAACTTGAAAAATCTGCGACTGAAACTTTTGTTATGCTTAACACGGCTTACGGCAATGTTGCTATGAAGCGTACGGCATGTTTCAAGTGGCATGAACGTTTTAAGGATGGTCGACAGTCCATTGAAGATGATGAGCGTCCTGGACGTCCTTCCACGTCAACTGACGACCCACACGTCGACAAAATCAACACCCTGGTGCGGGCAAGTCGACGTCTGACTGTCAGGGAGCTTGCTGAAGAGTGTGGGATATCAGTTGGATCTTGTTACGAGATTTTGACCGAAAAACTGAAGATGCACCGCGTTGCTGCGAAATTCAGCACTCAGAACTCGTGAGTTTTTGGCCAAACACTCGATCACTGTTCTTCCCCACCCCCCTACTCATCTGACCTTGCTCCTTGCGATTTTTGCTTGTTCCCCAAACTCAAAAGACCCTTGAAAGGAAGAAGATTTGAGACGATTCCCGAGATTAAGGCAAATGCGACGAAGGAGCTGGAGGACATTACAAAAGAAGCATACCAGGACTGTTTCAACAAGTGGAAACACCGTTGGGATAAGTGTGTGCGTTGGGGAAGAGAGTAATTTAAAGGGATCCCAGACCTGTAGCTTCTAAATAAAGTACATTTTGTTTTATGACGTCAGTCCGCGTATTTTTTGAACATATCTCGTATATCTACTGTATGCTGTAGAGTAATACTGTAACTATAATTGTGATAAAAAGCTATTTTCAAGACTAATAATTGTAAATACAATGTTGTATAAATTAGATGAAATACTAATTTTAATACCTTGATTATTACTATAAAGTTTATATCTATTGATCTATATCAACCTCTGGTGGTTCGCTCGCGAACTATCTGTGTTAATGTCTCATCATACTCACCCTCCTTTTCCGACGCGTTCTTTGGCGCCACAACGTGATATTGTGATCCTGAGACAGCAGCGCCCTCGCCATCATCTGCCTTTGTATTTTTTTTTTTTTAATTTTGCGCAAAGCTACACGAGGGATATCTGCACTAGCCGTCCTTAATTTAGCAGTGAAAGACTAGAGGTAAGGCAGCTAGTCGTCACCACCCACCGCCAACTCTTGGGCTGCTTTTTTACCAACGAATAGTGGGATTGACTGTACATTATATCGCCTTTGTAAAACTCAAGTAATACATATAAATATATAAATTAATATTGTAAACATATGTTGAGACAAGTTAGAATCCACTTTCATTCCTGTTCGCCCATAGGAGCACCACCCGCCTTTGTAAAATGCGCACAAATATATGAACAAAAACTATACAAATAATAAAAATTAGAAATTTAAATAACATGTTTAATGTTTTACATACAAAGAAAAACTGTAATTTTGATAGACATTTTTAGCACTGATAACTGTAAACACTGCTTTTTTTTTCCATTTTTGTATGGATAACTCAGTATGACAAGAAATAATTTATGATTTAGTTTTGCTTTGTTTTTAATTACAATGAAATGAGACATCTTGAAATTTCCAATGATCTAAATACTATTTGGTTTGAATGTTTTGTTGCAAAGCTACACTAGAACTGTTTGTGTTAGCCGCCCTTTATTTTAAGTGGTAGATCAGAGGAAGACATCTAAACAAATTCACTCTCTGTCAGTTTATGAGATACTCTTTACATTGTGATATTGACTGTCACAATCGAATGTGTTCACGGTTGAAAAAGCGAGTATTTACTGTTCGATCCTGCGACTCACAGGGTGAGAATCGATAACCCTAACGACCAAGACGAGCTAAGCTAAAAGTAATTATTTATCTATTTAATATGCGTGAACCTATACGAAGGAATTTGCGCTAGTCGTCCCTAATTTGGCAGTGATAAACAAGAGGAAAGGTAACTAATCAACACTATCCACCAACAACTAATGAGCTTTTTTTTTTTTTTTTTTTCTGCTATTGAATGGTGGGACTTACTATAACTTGTAACGCTACAACACGTCTGAAAGGAGGAGCTTATTCGCTGATGGAGGTTTGAACCCGCGACCCAACGATTGCGAGTCAAGCGCCATAACCATCAAGCCATAGGAAGTAATAAAAATGCCCTTAAATATAATTTAACCGAAAAATATAATATTATAATTCTTTATTAAATATCTTTAACTCTTAAAATATTAAGCGTTTGCTATTTTTAAATTTTACCTTTTGTATTTTAAAACAAACACTATAAAACCTGTATGCCTCGAAATTTTGAACAATATTTTTAAATAAACGACTAAGTATCAATTTTTTGTTGACTTTCACTATTTGTAGTGCATATTGAAGGGATTTACACATTTTTTACAGAAGTTACGAAAAAACGACTTTTACACTTCAGATATATACAAAAGTATATATTTAAATCAGTATTTAAACCAACATTTCGTCTTTGCGGCTTCTTCACGGTTAATATTTATTTAAACGCTGGTTTAAATAAAAATATATTATTCTATATTTATTTGGAGTGTAAAGATCGTTTTTTCTTAACCTTTATCAAAATAAGTACCACTAAACGAACACTAGGAGAAATATTGAGTTTCCTTAGCAACGTTGTAATTCAAGCCGTACTGACGAAGAACGTATTTATGTAGTGAGGTGATACTAGAGTGCTTATATATAATTATATGTATTGTCTAACTTATATGAAATAACAGGTTTATTTTGGCCATTTTATGCTACAAATGATATTTCTGAACATAGTCCATATCTCAGGTTTGTCTACATTCCCGATACAAATTATCTAGTCAAAACTTTAAATCCGCCAATTTAGCCTTTAGAAAATGTGATACCGTTTCTAGAAAGAAAGCGATACTGTATCAATACCAAATTATTACTCACGATAATATGTAACGAATAAATATTTAGAGATCCATTAATTGGAAGTTTTAACAATTTTAAAAAATAAATACATTGCACTAATTTTAATCAAAAGTGTAATAGTATATTTTTAGTTTCAAAATCGTTTCACGTTTTCCAATTGGAGGGCCAAAAAGATTATCAACTGAGTGAAGCCTAGGCCTATTAGATTTAGAGTTCAGAGTAAATATAATAGTAATTATTTTAATCTCTTAACACCTGAAACTCAATCTGAGCTAGAGACAAGTAATTTGATGGCATAGTTTGATGACAGGTGTGGTAAGCTCAGTCCAGAAGTAAACAAAGAATCAGTGAAAAATGTGTAGTAGAAACCAAAGTTAAAATGAAATGATTTTATATGTTAAATGTCAAAACTGACTTTCTTCTAAGCCTGGGAGTATTCATTATAACTTGTAGACATTGAGAATGCTAGTTTAGCACTTAAGCCATGAGATGGGCTTGTTTTTCATTTAATGTTTTGATTTGTACAAATGTCACCTATTGTTTATAGTTAAAATAATTATTTCACATTTACAGTTTTATAATGATTTATAACATGGTACATGTACAATAATTTATGGAATTATTTATCTTAGTTTGTTTAACATTATGTATAGTAATCATAAACCTTTTAATATTTATAATACACAAGGATAAAGTATTTATATTTAAAAACAGCTGGGTATAGAATGCACTAATAGAGGAGCAAACAATGTTTCAACCTTCTTTGGTCATCATAAGGCTCACAAAGAAAGAAAGAGGTAACTGACCAATAGCTGACCACATGTTTGAAGGGGTTGTGTAACTGAAGGTAAGAATGTAGAGGGTGTGCTAAGATGTTTGATTATATTTATTAATATAGGTATAAACATGTTTCTTTGTATTGGTTTATTTTGGGCTTGAGTTGTTGTATAAGTAGGCTTCTTTAATTTTGCATTTGTTTATGTTTGTTTCTTTATTTAGTATTTGGGTGTTTTCTATGATTATGTTGTGTTTATTTCATTTGCAGTGTTTGAAAACGTGTGAAGGTGACCTTTTGTGTTCTTTGAACCTGGTTTCCATTTTTCTACTTGTTTCTCCAATATAGAAGTCGTGGCAGTTATCACATTGTATTTATAAATAATGTTGGTATTATGTTTGTCAGTGTAGTTTTTACATAGTATAGACCTTTTGTGCCTTGTTTTTGAATAAATTTGGTATTAACTAGAATGTCAAGCCCAAAATAAACCAATACAAAGGAACACCTTTATTCTTATATTGATAAACCTTAGTTTTGTGCCTTGTTTTTGAATAAATTTGGTATTAACTGGAATGTCAAGCCCAAAATAAACCAATACAAAGGAACATCTTTATACCTATATTAATAAATATATCCAACATCTAAGCATGCCCTCTATGTTCCTACACTTAATTACACAACTGCCTTCAAACATGTGGTCAGCTACTGGTCAGTAATCCTTTCTTTCTTTGTGAACCTGACGATGATCAAAGGAGATAAAAACATTGTTCGCTCCTCTGTTAATGCTTTTTCTCTCCATACCAGCCATTTTTAAATATATAATTTTCTGTACAAGTGAGTTTTCTTGTCATCAAGGATAAAGTATGTTGATTTCATTGTTATTTACAAATACACTGAAGTATTACACTAATTTGTAAATTTCTTTGCCTTAACTGTTAGTACAATCAACACATTTTTGATACACTTGTATTTTATAAATATAGAAATGTAAAGTTTGCATGTTTTAGATTTGTTATTAATGCTTATGATTAAATTGAAAACACAATGACAGTGCACTAAAACTCTTATCAGCATTTGTTATAGATAACAATAATTACTGCAGGAGTTAACGTGTTGAAGGCATTAGATTGTTCTATCCAAAACTTTTCAGATATATTATACATATTATTTACCTTTTATATAAGAGTGTCATCATAGTTTTGTACAGTCAATGGAAATATCTAATGGTGAATTTCAAACGATTTTAAGGTATAGATTTTTCTTCAAATATCCAAAGGAAGGTTCCTCCTTGCTAATTTTTAAACTATAAGAATGTTTGCCTTAGAGATTAAGCAATGCATCGTTAAATGCCTATTTAATACATAGGGATCAACTGATAGTCTTATTTTTTAAACTAAATTGTCTGTAGTCAGACATTCATAATTCTGTATGTAATGATTGCTTAGAAGTCACTAAGAAACTAAGAAAAACACAATAGAAAATAATGGAAGGTATGAATTTTGTAGAACTGAAATTATCATTTGAGGTATAATTAACAGGAAATATAACTGATTAAGTTATACAGTAACTTAAAGTATGTGAAAATAAATAATTTTTCTGCTATTGTCCTTACAGGCTTTTTACACAAAACCAATTTGGTATGAAAATACATTTGTTTTAATGAATCACTTGAACTTTAATTGTACTAAAATGATGCTAAGGCTAAAATAAGTGTTATTTACTTTATTTTGAATCTAAAAATGTATGAAAAACTACACATTTAGTGTGAAGTTTATAGATTTTTATCTTTTAGGTACTTATTTTTCAAATTCCTTTTGTTTACTTTCTTTTCATTACAAGTAGTTCAGTATCAATATCAACTGTTTATTTGTTTGCAATGGTATGAGATAGTCACTTAATGTTGTTGTTTTTTCATATTAAAGTTTGAAATTTTTCCAATCTTTGACCTGTGTTTTTAAATTAACCAAACTGCATTTCTTTGAGTTTCAGTTTGAAAAAGCAGAAATGGTAAAGCTCCACATTAAAAATGAAAATGAATCCCAATTTTTGTATGAGACAACAGTCAATGTAGAAATATCAGAACTCCTGAAAGATGTGGTTGCTATTTACAATGGAAGGCTAAAGGTTGGCCGAATATGTAATGGTAAGAGTATATACCTTATTGATTTATACCAAGTAGATATATTTCACTTATGTTGTCATACAGCAAAATTCATTAATCACAAAAAGTTAGTCTGTTTTTAAATTAATTAGTCAATTAATTACATGCTGATCTACTTCACAATTTGAAATTTCTTATAAAAAGAATCATACATACTGTTAGTTTGGTGCTTTTTTTAGGAATGATCTTGATTTACTATAAACAGAGATGCCAACCATTACGATTTTGATGTATACATTATGACTATACGCTCATACAGACAAATATTACGACTTGTTGCAACTCCCAAATTATTATATATTATATAGGCCTATATGATAAAGTGATAAATTGTTCCCCCAAGGCTTGAAAAGAAAATTTCTAGTGAGATACAAATAAATTTTGATAATAAATAAGTCATAATCCAAATGGCTACTTGCGATAATCATGTTTGTGCTTGAAATAATAAAAAATATTTGTATCTCTGACGTCTACCAATAGTTTGAGTGCGGTGCTTCTCCATACAGGTACATGGGTGAATCCATAGTTACGTCATCAGTGCTCGTCAGCCAATCAGTGCTCACGTAGATAAGTATTTCTCATTTTCTAAGTGGCATAGAAACACCAATGCAATTGTTCATAAGATGGAAAAAAGAGGTCTCATTCAATAGATTGTCTTGTTTCTGGCAAATCTAAAAGGACTAAAAATATGAATCTAAAATTTAGGAAAGAGTATAGTACAAAATATCTGGTCATTGCATCAAAAGTCAGTGACAGTCATGCATTTTGTACAGTTTGTCACATCGAATTTTCTGTGGCGCATGGCGGGATAAACGATTGTTCCAGACATACAAAATCGGCATCTCACCAACAAAAGGCTGAGGCGAAGACAAAAATGATGCAGATAACGACATTTATGAGTAAGAATTCAGAATATGAAACCATAAATGCAGAAGTGATGTTCACGCAATCTATAGCAGCAATAAATAATAATAGTTATAATAATAATATAATAATAAACAGCTTAGAGACATTGGTCAGGCCTAATAGCTGCAAATGATAAAGGGCTCTGTCTACAATCAGTACGCTCAGTCATTTGAAATAGTTGCATCTATGTATAAAATTTGAACCCACATATATTTTAAGATTTGTTTCTGAATCTATTATTATTTTGAATTATTATGTTTTGAAAAAAGTCTATATATTATTTTGTAACATATGTACCAAAAGAAAACATAAATATTGAAAAGATATGGTTGATTATAGTTTATTTTCAGATACATTAGTTGTATGAGGAGAAATAGAAAAACAATGGAAACTTTAACTTTTTTTTTCTTCAGTGATGAGTTAAGTCAGCTTAATCACATTATCATAATCAAGTCTGTTAATACAGGTATTGTTTGCCTATTTAAATTCCAAAAGTTGTAGATGAAAGTTCATTGTTTATAATGAACTAACATAGAGGGAAAAGTATATAAATGGGGAAATTTATATTTGCAATTATGAAGATTACTTTCATTAAGGTTTTTGGCATTTTGAGGCCATTTTGCACTATTTTCAAATGATTTGGAAAGTATAATTTTATAAACCTCCATCTATGAATACATATATTTAATATGGTGAAAAGTTAGGCACATCTAATGAATGCATACAAGGAGTTACACAACAATACTTGGTCAACAAAGGAAATGTATATGCTGAGTATAAACTAAGATACATTCCAGGCTGTACTGTGAATAAACTGTTTACATTATTTGTAAACTGATGCTACAGCAGCAGACACAACTATAAGAATATTTATTATTAACTCCATTAATGACTGGACACAACTTCAATAAAAGGAATAAGCAAGCAAATCAGAGACTGTGTGGAGCTATTGATCTGAACAGGATAAGGATAAGTCATGCAAACAGGCTGCCAACTTACCATCCTCAGTCGTAACCAACTGTTGAAGTAGTTTTGGTTTTAGTTCCAAGAATTACAATGGGCCAACAAAATTCATCCAGTTGAGTGAAAAATCTATTTGGATGGGCACACTAGTTGGAGAATCATAAGTTTGAAAAGCTATTTGAATCCCTGTTGCACCAAACATGCTCATCCTTTCATATAAGAACTCATGTTTTGGGGCTAAAAGTCAGCCTTCTGATTTGTATGAATAAGACAAACAACCTGCTGTTGGTTGAAGAAAACTGATGCTACCTGATCCAACTATGTATGAGCCCATAACAAGGATGAAGATGTCTAACACTTCCTGTTCAAGCTCGGTATAAATAACTATTGCTCTTTCAAAGTTGAGTAATGTAGTTAGAAATTGTAAGTAATATGTTTAATATTGAGGAATTAATGAAAATTACATCTGAGCAATTTTCAGCCCATTTGTTAATTAATATCTCATTGATACTATTAAGTAATTTAATGGGTATTATAAAAAGTTTAATTAAAATACTTAATTCAGACTGAAGAATTTAATAGCTTTGACAGTTAAACATATCAAGATACCTTTGGTAATATTGATGTAGCCAAATATCTTAACATTAATTCTTTATTCTAACTTTAAACTTCCTCAGGTTAGTGACTTGTGTGCTCCACTCATGACTATAAACCTGGATTTGAAATAAATCTATTAAAAACTGGCCTTAACTTGAACTCCACATAACTAGCTCACATAGCAGTCCACATTTTGACATTTTCATAAATAATTTTAAATGTTTTTTTCTTTGTTTTTTTTTCCATATCAATATCATGATATTTTTGTACTCCACAGAACCCCTCATCATTTGTTAGTTTTAAATTAATGAATATCTGTATCACTGTCACAGCCTTAATGATTGTATGCATATTGCTAAAGATAGTAAGCTAAAGTGATTAATATTAAGTAACTTATTTCTAATTGTGTCTAAGATAAGTTCTTCTACATCTTTATCATGATTTATTGTTCAGTCTCACATGATGTTATGACCCATTATTCACATGAATAATTGTTTACCTTGCTGTTTTCTTTCTTCAACTAAGAAGATCTATTGTAAAGTGATTATTTGAGTTTGAAAAGCTATTTGAATCCCTGTTGCACCAAACATGCTCATCCTTTCAGCCATGGGATTATTATAATATGAAGGTAAATCCCACTATTCATTGGAAAGAGAATGGACCAAGAGTTAGCAGTGTGTGGTGATGACTAGCTGCCTTCCCTTTAGTCTTACACTACTAAATTAGGCACAGCTAGCACAGATAACCGTTGTGTAGCTTTGCACGAAATTCAAAAACAAGCAAACAACCAACCACTAAAGCGATGGAGTCATGAAATTATTGAAAAATTGCAAATTAGAATTATTGTGAACATTTGTTGTTTTATTTTATTCATTACATGTTTTTTTTTTAAGAAATGGAGGACTTGGCAAAACATGGTACTACGCTTCCTCCCAACATGCAAGGGTTAACTGAAGAGCAGGTATTAGAACTAAAACTCAAAGATGAATGGGGAGAAAAATGTATTCCCAGTGGTGGATTCATAGAAAACAAAGATACTATAGGAAGAAGAAATGGAAAAGGTTAGTGAAACTTAGTCATTACTATAAAATTGCTATCATTTATAACAAACTGTATTTCTATTAAGATGTACCAATAGCATTTATTTGAAATATGTAAAAACATCTTTTTAAATGTGCTTTTCCTATTCATTTTATTAAATGTAATATTTAAAGCAAAGAACACAATTCTACTGATTTTTCAGTATTTGGTATTTGTGCAAGTACATGCATTCTCCACAAGAAGGTTGTTAACATATCTCCCATTATTAAGCAGATGTTTCTCACTCTTAGGGTAAATCAGTGTATTCTAAAAAACACCAAAGACTAGGTAGATAGGCAAAATTTTGTTGCCATGACCACAAGATATCACATTATAGGGTTTTCTGTTTCATCTTTTATTTAAACAGCTATGTATTTAGGTTTGAAAAAGGCTTCATTTTGAGGTAATAACATCTTCAACAGCTCTAAGGATTTATGTTCAAACAGAGTGAGAGTTGATTCCTGAAGGGAGACAATTGTCCAAAAGAGCTATAGGGTCTAGAGGAAAACTTCTCCTGGATTTATAACTTTTGCTAATCCTGTTAAGTCCTTGACCTTCTTTTGCATTATGACCATTGACCCAGGAAGAAGAAGTGGTAATGTTTGATGAACTCAGGTCAGTCAAATGAATTCTTCCCGAGACGACTGAGTACTGTGCAAAGAAAGCATGAACAAATTAATCATTGTTATGATATAATACCAGGAGAATCTGAAATCAAATAAGGCAGTCTCTTGCAGAATTCTCAAGCCTTAACATCCAGAATAACCCATCTCAGTTCTGGTCAAACCCATCAAAAAGTATTATAAAAAGACTAGAGGTGCATAGAGCAGTTAATGTCTGGCAACAAGAGTTATTTCATGTAATGGAGAAAATGATGAATCATAGGGCAATCATAATCCTTTATGAGCCAGCAGATATTCTGCTAGGGCATCCACAGGTAATGTAAAAGTCTATGGTTCTTTAGAGCTGTTGACAAGTCATTGTTCTACTGTCCTGGACCAGGAGCTTACTATTCAATGGATTGGAACTGCTGAGTATGCTTGTTATATTGTATCTCTAATGTATAGGTTGTATCAGTCTGATGTTAGCTGAAAATCCATTGTAGAAAAAGCTGATGACACCTTTACAGGTACCTGTAAGTTAAACTAAGCATGTTTCTCTCATGAGAATGAATAGTGAGATTGTTTATTGTGATTGTAAAATGATGTTCAGTCTATTTTTATTTCTCACAAAGTTGGATGGTCAGAGAATACAGTTAATAACTTGACAAACCTCCCATTATTCAGTAGACCTGTCTTGTCATTCTTAGTGGAACTTGTTGCTCTCTGAACATTCCACACTCATCTCGTTTAGTACGAATATTAGAAATATACAATACCTATTTTGGTTCTGAAATATAGAAATGAAATTAAAATTAGTAGTTATTGTGCGACTGTTAAATTAGTCGTTTGTTGACATTTCATCTGTTTGTTTCACAGTATCTGTTTTTATTTACCCTTTTCAATATTCATTTCATGAGATTTAACTTTGCAGTCATTGGTAAAATTTATTTTCAGTTTTTCTCTTTTAAGTTTACGATCTGTGCTAATTTCAACTCCTTTTAAACTATTTATGTTCTAGCTCCAAATAAGAAAATGGCAGAGGTGTTAACTAAGACCTTGAGTGAGGCCAAAGCCAAGGTTTCAAGAGTAAGTTTGTTAGATAGCAGTAAACAAGAGGACAAAACTTTCTTTAACAACCCTTTGTTTATATGTGATTATTAAACTTATTTTTGTAGTCGAAACAAAATAAGTGTCTTAAATTTGTAACTGTCCTTATTTTCTTTATAAAAGTTGTTGATGTGTGGTTGCCTTTATATACTGTAAAGTAGTTTCTTTTGGGATGTACAGACCTGTAGATAACATTCTAAGGCTCAGAGTCTAATCATACATCCATGCTCATATAGTGTTGAGAAGCCTTTTAATTATGTTGTATGTATGCATTATAAAGAGAATATAAAACTTTGATTTTTTAGGTATTCTATACATTTAATAAAGCCTCCCACTAGTACAGCGGTAAGTCGATGGACTTACAACGCCAAAATCAGGGGTTCGATTCCCCTCGCTGGGCTCAGCAGATAGCCCAATGTGGCTTTGCTATGAGAAAAAACACAGATTTGAATAAATTATTTAGATAGAAATACACACACAAATTTACAAAGAAAAGGGCATTATTTATTTCTTCTTTTTCCTCTTAATATTGTGTACTTTTTAAAATAAGTACCAGCCCAGGCTACACTATAATTATTATCCTTGTGGCCACTGCAATGTAACGTAGTATTTCTTTGTTTATTAAAACTATAACTTGTGTGTGTGGCGAGAGTTTTGTCTTCAGAATTTCTCAGAATACTACATATCTGCTTTAAGGTGCAAAAAATTATAATTTTTAGAATATATTGTATCAAAAATGATCAATGAAGGATGATGTGATGAGTAGAAGGCTGACTTAAGAGATGTAATATGTTATTTATTTTGTTAAATATAAAGTTTTTAAAAAAAAATCTCAAGTTAATAAATACTACATTCTCCTTTTATTAGTTGTAGTATAATTACTAAATCCTCCGTGTAATTTATTTCCATCTTTATTTTCACTGTCATGTTGTTAGAATTACTAATATAGTATTCTCTTGCTGACATGACACATTCTGGGAACGTGAAGACTAGCTTGCTGGTTTATTAGGCCTTCTGAATGATGAATAGTCAACTGAAATGAATAATTATCATAAATAACTTGCGTAAAAAAGTACAATCTGTTATTAATCCCTTCTGATTTGTAAATGACTTATATAAAATGAATAGAAAATTACACTTCACCAACTTAATGTAGTTCACATCATATCATTTATGGTTCTCACAGTTTAATAATATAAATTGCATCCCAACTACTGCTATATCTGTTATATTCCAGCCAGTCTCTTTAATTCTGATATTAAGAAAATTGGTCATGAATATAGTAGATATAGTGTGTGATGTACTTTTTTACATTTGCCTTCACTTGTATTCTTAAGTTCTTAGGATTAAGTAATGTTTCAGAAAATTAGTCTACAGTTGAAGTTTAAATGATGAAAAGTATTTTTTGTGCTCAAGTTGTATTTATAAACATATGTACCATTGCACTAAGTTCTGTGGATATTACTTCTTACCTCACAGCAAGAAAATTGTTGCAGAATTTCTCTTGTTAGTATCTGTGTTAGTCATATGGAACTTAATACATAAATTTAATGTATCAATGTGTACCTTTTCATGTACTGATTTCATTAAATAAAACTTTACTGTGATAAAGAAATAAATTTAATGATCAATTTTAGAAACAAATTGAAGCCAACATCTGTTTGACCCAGACAATAGTTAAAGAAGCTCTTGATATACTGAAAGGTGCAGTCATGATTGTGTATCCAATGGGTTTACCTCCACATGAACCCATAAAGAAAGAGCTGGACAATGAAGAGGATCTTTCAGGAACACAGGTGAAAACAAATTAAACAATTATTTATTTGTTTGTTATTTTCCTTGTATAAAGAGAGTAAATTTACCTTTATTTACAAAGACAGCTATTTCATTCTGTTCTCCAATTGAACACCTTTATTACAGCAAAGAGTTCTCACACTCATAGATAAAAATTTCATTTACCACCACCTAATACCTTCCCCAGTGGCTCAGTAATACCCTAAGGGCTTATTACACTGAAATTAAAGCACTGTCCCTATTGTCAACACAGCTTAGATAGACTATTGTGCAGCTTTATATTTACAAACAAACAAATAATATACTTTATACAAATGTCAATTCCAGTTATACCAGATACATTTCCTTAAAGTATGTCTACACTGTCTGTTTGTGTAAGTAAGATAATGTATATTTGTTACAAATATTATTAGCAATTAACAATGCTTTTTGGTTTATTAAACTAAAAATATTAATTTAAATGCCTTTGAACATTATAATCAAAACAAAGTAAAACGTGTCATATGTTTTATAAAACTGTTACCATCACATAGTGTAAATATAAGGCACTGAATACAACAAACCGAAAGTGCAATAATGTTTTAGGTGGTAGACATTTATAGCAGGAAAAATGTATGAAGAACTTTAAGGTAAACAATATGGACTTAACAATGGATACATAAGTGACACCCTTAACACACATTTAAACTATATTATTATTAAGATACATAGAAGGACTTTTATGTAGAGGTCCATGAAAATCCAATTTTTGAGAAGGAATGTGCTTGAAAGTCCATAAAAATTTCTCTAAATACCTAATTCATCTGAAGTAATGATGCTCTAGCTCTATTATCTAATTTATGGCATTTTCTTTAACTGACAAAGAAAAAGTTTAAGTTCCTTATTAATACAGATATGTTGTTATGACCCTTATATTAGTGTGAAAATGTTGTAGAGTTAAGTCCTTACAAACTGTCATGAAGGTTTGTGAAAGTCCTTGAAAACTCCAGTGAGACTGTATAAACCCTGCATACAGATAAGGTCGCTTTTAACTTATAATGTATTAATAAGCTATAAATGTTTTCCATAAATAGTTGCAGTGATGGTACCAGATTTTTCTCAACAGTGGACAAGTCCTCCTTCTGGGGAGGCAGATGTTATTGTGTTTGGAGGAACTATGTGTCTCAAAAGTTTTATCAAAATGGATTAATAACCCAAATCTGAGTATTTTTAAAAACAAATCCTTACACATTTTAATCAAAAGTTTCTGCTTAGTTACTTCCTCAATATTTAAACAAATGTTTACTTGGGAGCAGAGCCTACTATGGGGGAGGATCATCTCCCCAGGATGCCGCCACTGAATGGTTGTCTTCTATGTGTATATGAATGGGGAACTAAAGTTTTACTCTGTTTTTCTTTTCAATTTTCATGATAGTTTTTTGAGAAGTCTCATAAAAATAATCTCAATATTATTTTTACTTTATCTATAGTTTAGTGTCTTTGTTTTGTTTTTGAAAGTGATAAACCAGCTCTCTTGCATTTGTTTACTTTTATTTAGGCAGCTCTTGATGTTTTGGAAATAACACAAGCACAGTTATGGTGGGCTGGTAAGGAGTTAGAGACTGGAAAAAAATTAGCTAATTATGTTGGGAAAAATGAGAAAACCAAAATTGTTGCAAAACTTCAAAAGGCAAGTTTACAAATAATACTTTGAAGTATTTTCCATTTTGGATCAGCATAGATTTTAAGCCAAAAATTGTGTGGTTGAGTACTTGAAAATTTGTAAATACATATATATATAATAAGTCCTTGAGAAATGTTATATTCAAATTTAAGATGCTATCAAAATTTTATATAACAAGTATTACTCATTATTTCATCCACATGAGAAATATGATTTAGAAATGATGACACAAGGGATCAGTATTTACTGTCATGAAAATGAAGTGTTGGATAAGTTTTCTTTATCAGACTAAAGAAACTTTCCTATTTTATAAGTTGTATCTGTATCAGGAGTTTTGTGTTAATGGAAGTATTTAGAAATTAGTTTAAATTTTCTAATCATTTAAAGTATATCTTCTCTAGTTGTTTGGGATATTGGTTCTTGTGTTTTGCTATTTTTTATAACTTTAACTTGATAATCATTACTGGAAGGCATCATTATTTTTTTAAAAAAATTGGGAGGATATATACAGGGTGGCCCGAAAGTCACTGCCCATCCATATGTTATTATAAACAACTTTATAATAACAATGACGAGTTGAATGCAGCTGTTACTGCGGCATTTGGAACAACAACCCCTGCTATGTTGAGGAAAATGTCTCACAGAACATGACATCGCATGATATTATGCAGCAAGAATGAGGGACAGCACACAGACGCACTGGATACATAAGATATATGGATGGGTAGGAACTTACAGGCCACCCGGTAGTTTCATAAATTAAATTAGATGAACACTTACTGCTTTATTTAACTGTGACTCTAACCCACATTCATGATAAAAAAAGAACCTAAATCAAAACATTTCCTTACGTCAAAAACATTTACAAAATTGTTAAAAACTTATTTTAATCTGATAGCTAATAATCAAGTTAGATGGCTAGCATCCGTTTCAAAAAAGAGAAACTATCACTATTTGCCCAATGATATAGGGGGTGTTATGATATGTTCACCAAAGGACTTTGTATGGTTGGGCCTTGTGGTTAAGGCACTTAACTTGCAATCTGAGGGTCAATTCAAATCCACACTGCCAAATGTGCTTGCCCTTTCAGCTGTGGGGGTGTTATAATGTAATGGATAATCCCATTATTTATTGGTAAAAGAGCAGCCCAGGAGATGGCAGAGGGTGATGTAAATTAGCTGCCTTTCCTCTAATCTGTCACGCTGAATTAGGGACAGATGGCAAATGTTGTCCTTTTATAGTTTTGCACAAAATTCCAGAACTCATCAGTTGGGCTGGTAATTAGTTATCTATGCAAAACTGAGTTGGTTTAGACCAATGGAATAATATTATATTTTGAGCGTTGTATTAGAAGAGAAGAAACTTTGGTGAATTTTATGTTTTTAATGGTAGAAATCTAACTGTACACCTACCTGAACTCAAAATTGAATCCACAGTTACTTGTGAGAGAAAAAAAAAAACTCCCCTTTTTCAGCACATTATATATTATTATTTTTTACCCATAGACTGGTCAGGGTGCTCCAGCTAGGGAGCCTATGATGAGTGAAGAACAACAAAAACAAATGATGCTTTATGCATACAGGAAGCAGGAAGAATTGAAGGTAAAATATGTTATGAATGAAGTCTTTAACATAAGAAATCATATCAGTAATAAGCTCCAAACTTACCCACCAAAACATGAATATTGAATCCTTTTCTAAGTTGTACATTGTACTGACAGTAATCTTATATGACTATGATATTTTAGTTTGTGTTGAAAGTAAAACATTACTTTGAACATTTTGAGAGAACATTCAATGAAAGTTATATTGGTATGACAACTTAAAATATTATGTGAAAAAACACTATATGAAAAAAACTGGTGTTGATAAAATCAGAATCAATATATATATGTGTGTGTGTGTGTATTAATGCTGTATATTTATATTGGGTTTCAGAAACTGGAAGATAATGACGAAGATGACTATATGAATTCAGGCTGGGCTGATAACAGTTTACTTAAACGATCTTTTCATGGCTTGAAAGATGTGAAATGGAAGCCAAGATGAAATACTATTATAAGCTGTACAAAATCAATAACAGCTATTATTTACAGTATACTTTTTAAATAAGTTTCTCTTGTGTAAATATACTTTTAATACATTTCATTAAATGTTCTCAGCTTTCCATGACCAGAAACTTAGTAAAATACAATCAGTTCATCCAAAATATCATAATCTTCAGTCATGTGATTCTTTCAGAATACTTTATGCTATGATTTCCCAGAGTGTGAAAGTTCTGTTGAATGAATGTTTCTTCACCTAATGTACATGGGCTTGGTCCAAACAGCAAAAGAGACAAAAGCTTTCTAATCCCATATTTACACCTGTTTATAGTTGTAGCAAAAGGCTTCTTGACTCAGAGCATGTTAAAGGCTTGAATGAAAACTTTGCACCCCATTCTTAAGAATTGCAATGCACCTGAATTGGATATTTGTTTTCTGAATTTTGCACAAAGCTACACAAGGGCTATCTGTGCTAGCTGTCCCTTATTTAGCAGTGTAAGACTAGAGGGAAGGCAGCTAGTCATCACCACCCACCGCCAACTCTTTCACCAACGAATAGTGGAATTGACCACATTATAATGCCAACCTGAATTGGAAGCTCTATCTTGTGTCAGGTAACCTCTTCACACTCCGTCTTGTATCAGATAACTTCTAGGTGCTCCATCTTGTGTGAGGTAACTTCTTTTTCAACGAGAACCATAGATTTTGAAACACATCATGTAGGCACTTCCATCAGAAGATTGAAACTGAGAAAAACACACAAAGGCAAAGAATAAACAAGCTTTAGTGCAACAGTCCATATTGTACTGTGCAACCAAATTGAACAGAAGAGCAAAGCATGGCACATTCTTTGCCAAAGGGTTTTTCTCTCTGATTAAAGCTTGCATGCTTAAATATTGGATATATTGTCATGAGTGCCAATGACAAGCCTGAGTTCTTATATCATTATTCTCAAAGAAATTATTGAGAATTCTACCAAGTTCTACACCTGTGTTATTGATAAGAATGTGGCAATGTCTTTACACTGCCATCATCTAGAACAGGGGTTCCCAACCTTTTGGTACTCGCAACTTGAAAATGTAATTGATGAAATAAAATTAATGTTATCCCAAGCTACTTCTAACAAGGCTACGTGACTCCCCTGCCAAGGCTTGGCAACCCACCTGTTGGGACCCCTGATCTAGAATGTATCTAAAGATTATTGACAGCTAATCCATGTGGAATATGTCTGAAGTCAAAACAGTTGGCACTAAATAATAGTTGGATGTTTCAATTTCTTGGATAATGACCTTTTCCCTTACGTGAACATTTTCTAATGTATTCAGTAATAAATGTATCATAATCAGCCAATAGCTCTGGCATTCCGAAGTAACTGCCATCATGCAATGAACCAAGTACTTCAACACTTACTCTGTATGCTAGCCATTTGAACAATAAAACCTTTTTGATTATGAAAAAATACACTCTAGAATTTTGTTCCAGTACTTTTCCTCTCACTCTATTAAAGTCTTGCTCATTTGTCTGCTTTTAGTTTTACGAACAACAAATTTGGTTCAGTGAGCTTGTTCCCAATCAGAGTAACATGTTTTTGGTAGCAAAGAGGTTTCCAATGCTGTTGAAAACAGTTTGATTACAGTATAAAAAGACATCCCCCCTTCAATGGTAATTGGAAAAAACATACTTTTTAACCATTTCTACATACAGTTGTTTATGATACAATAGAGTCTTTATGTTTACCCTTGTCTCCCAGAATTGATTTTATAAAACTGAAATCTTTATCCATCTACTGGCAAGAGGTAACCTCTGACAAAATAAAAAATATTTAATCTCATTTCAACAGAAACCTTTGTCCAATGATAACAACAGGAAGGCCTTTGAAATAATTGATTTCTTCCTGTTGGTAAGTGCTCGAGTCAATTTTAGGATGTCAACAATCATGAGCATTGAAAATCGTAGTCTCTATGTGAATTTTTCTCACAATCTTGTTTGACAGTTATAATATTGTCACTTTCTCATTGAGGACAAAATCTTAATTTCATCTGATGAGACTGATGACCATCAGTATCCAGAGATTTAGTACCTATATTATTGTTTCCATTGTACTGATTAATGATGCTTTCAGCACTAGAGGACAATAAATTCACTGGTTTAGTATTTTTGTTGCTATATTCTCTTTTTCCCTCCTCTTTCTGTGCCATTAGCTTTCCCCAAATGCTCGTGTTTTGTACACCTGTATCTTAGATAAGATGAACACTTCATGAAGAATATGTGTACTTGTGTGTGGGAGAAAGAGAGATATCAGAACAAGCTGCCTAATAGTTTTGTAACAAATAATTGCACATCGTTTTCTGTACTTAACTCAAAACTTTTGTACTTGGATGATTGGTATTTTATACTTTCGTATTAATGATGCTTGTCAAGTTGTCAATAAGTTATTTACAGCCGATAAGTGAGCCAATGCAGGCCCACGAGTAATTACGGATTTTTTTTCAGGATAACAACTTGCAAATCTGTTCATGATAAACTACTGTATTCATGATGGCATTAATAAACATCAGCTTAATGTTGCTTAACGTAAATAGGCATTACACTCATCACATTTATAAACTGCTTATGATCACTGTTAACGGAGCATGAAATAATACTAAAGCATTAGTATTTCTTCAAGAGAAATGCATTAATAATTGTGATATGTTTATCACCAATAAAAATATTAAAATATCAATCAATCAAGGTTAAAGATATATAGATCAATTTCAAGTTCAAAACTATTACTTTTCACAAACAGGTTAGCATTCCAGAGGAATATTTTTTCCTTTTGAACATGGTAACAATTTTTGATGCTTCTGTTACCTTACATAATTTTAAAATGTATATTACTTACCTAAATTTCATTTTACATTACTTTATCATTGTGATTCTACAGGTTAACACTAGTTTGTTGTAAATGAATTGTCTTTACTAATGCTTCATTGATGAAAATTTAACTTGTTTGAAGTGTCACCTAACAAATAAATAATTACAAGCAGTGGGTATATACTGTTGAGTTGTTCACAGGTGCTTTTATTCAATCTTGAAGCATATTTCTTTCTTAAAACCAGTTCATTCTTGGTTGGGGTTATGTGCAGGGGCATAGATCCTGGGGGGATACAGCCTCCCTTCATTTTAGGTGAGGGGTATGGTGCATACAATCATCCCTCCTACAGTTTGGTCTGTTGAATTGTTTTATTGCATCACAGGCCTACAAATTCTGTGTTTGTTCTTGTGATCCTCGTGTTTTTACCAATCGAATTGCATAATTTGGCCTAGATGTAGGCTTTTTCAGTAGCCGAAATGCACATTTTTAATATAGGAGTGCTTCTAAGCTTTTCAATCTCAGCAATAGTTCGTAAGTATCAGTCAGTAGGCCTAAGTATGCATGCAAGGCTTGCAAGTACTATCGCAGAATCTACCTACGTCTTGTACGTAGTGTAAGATTAAGTAAAATTTTCATCATGACAGATTGAACAGAGCATGAAATTCGAAAATATTACTCCCAAGCATAAATTCCTGTGATCTAGATCTGGCAGGCTTGTAGCTGCATCAATCTTATGTGTATATTGTGTGGATTTCCTACGCCATTCGTTCTTATGCATGTCTAGCCGGTTTTATTGTCGAACGCCTTACTCTCCCTAGCTGCCGAATCCATTGACCATAGTGTACAGTTAACAACAGGTTCGGACCGCTTGGATCCAGACGAGCCCTACAACACACCACTCAGTCCCCTTTAGTCTGAGCCTCGATTTTACAACAGGGCTCATTAGACCTGTGTTTGTGGCCCTTATTAATCCATGAAATTTCAGATTATCACCGCCCTCCAATAAAGTGCTGGTGCTTTATGGTAAAATAACGATATATTCTCTTATCATAGATGGTAAAAATATTGTATTTTCTTGTATAATTAGAACACAAAAAGAGCAATTTCAACAGCATGAAGCTTCTACTCGAATTGTATTGATAGTTATTGTTTAATAGAAGTGCTTATAGACATTATATCACAACGTGTTTGCCTTCTGATGAGCTTTAACAGAAATATGATATATTTGTGATTGTTTAAGTATTTTTCGAGAAACTTGCAATTACTTGTGTTGTAACTGGCACACATTATTGTCTCAGCAATGCCCAGGCGGTCAGTCAGCTCGGTAGACACTGTGAGGTTTGTGCGTTCAACTTAAATACATTTTACAGTTCAGTCCTACTTCCATTCTGTTCCATCTTCGTTCGTTGTACGTTAGAGTTTTTCAACAAAGACTGTATTTTAGCCTGTTGAATCATCTGGGAAACAGATTCCAATAATGACAAGCAAGCGTCTGAATCTTTCCGATATTGGACAGTTCTGCAAGCCAGTTACTAGTACTTCTAGTAACAATGCAGATGCAGATATCCAACAACCTCAAGCAAAGGAATAGAAACTTGCCATACATAGGAAATACCATGTTCATCAGAGGAAGAGTCTGAAAATGCTTGTACAACTATTGCACATCATGAACCACCAGATAGTTGTGAAACAAGTTTGTGTAGTAATGAAAAATTGGACACTCCACAGATACACTGTGGAAAGTCATATCATCCATACGTACAACTAATAGCATGACAATACCATAAAAGAGAAGCAACCATCAGCTTTGTTTTTTCACTGCGGAGCACACAAGGCTAATTTAATAATGCAACATGCAGTTGAGGCTTATGAATGTGTTTGAGATTCTATCCAGTGGGTACATGAAATTGGTGTCTTGCTTCAAAGGTCAGGCAAATACAAGACAATATTTGAAAATACTGTATCATCAGACAGCCACAATAGTCCAGTTAAATACATCTGCCCACTGTGTCCAACACGCTGGTTGTGCTTCCTATCTGCAATTACATGTGCAAATGTTCACTACAGTGACATTGTTGATTCTTTGTCTGAATTAGCAAATGAAAAATCAGATGTAGCAGTGAAAGCACTTGTTCTGCTGGACAGATTTGACAAAGGAAAGACAGTTTTAGGATTGTTGATGTCTCAGCATCCATTAGCTGCATTAGAGGAACTAAACCGTGCATTCCAAGCAAAATCAGTGACAGTATCTGGCATGATTGAAGCATCTGCAATGACAGTTGAGCAATTGCGGGTATTGCGAACAGAAGAAAATTACAACAAGATATTTGATGAAGCTGAGAAAAAGGTAACTTCCCTAAATCTGGTGCCTATTGAACTACCACGCATTTGCAGACCCCCAGAAGGATCACAGGTGATGGCTCAGCACACCATTCTGCAACAGCTAGAGATTACTACAGAAGCCAATATTTTGAATTTGTGGATACAGTCATAGAACATCTGACAACTAGATTCAATGCAGACAACAATGACTTGAGGCAATATCTGGCACTTGAGAACACAATCACATCTGGCAAGATTGACAACTCAGTTATAAACTTCTATCCAGAAATCTCTGCACAATGGCTCGAGTTTCAGTTGCCCATGTTCAAAGGAACAACAAAAGCAGTATCTCTGAAAGGTGCAAAGGATGCTTACTGTAAAATGCATGAAACAAGCCAGCAGATGTTTAGTGAAGTGTTTCTTCTCATGAAAATTTTACTTGTATATCCAGTATCCAGCTGCGAATGTGAACACAGCTTTTCTGCATAAAGACGGTTGAAGACGTGGTTAAGGTCAACTATGTCTCAGTGCTGCCTCAACTATGTAGCAGTTTGTCACACTCACAAAGATGAGATCGACAAGATAAATATAGAAGGGCTTATGAAATAATTCATAAACAGATCATCACAAAGGGGGTTCTACGTTTGGGAACATGTAGACTAGAGGACTAAATGAATCTTACTTCAATGAAAAGTATGAATAATTATGTGCTACATTGTATTGATGTGTAATTTTCAAGAGTTCTCAAAGACATTTTAATTATTTTTATCAAACAACATGAACAGTTTTTCATGAGATATAAACTTATCAAGGGTAATTACTAATTTTATTAATATTTGAAAACGTAATTCATGCAATGTAAGTTATTAGTAACCTTGTCAAGTATAATGACCATCTTTTATACTGTGCAGTGTGCAGCAATAAATTCATGTGGCAGTTAAGTTGTGACACATTTGTCTTTATTCTATTAACATTTCGAAAACTATTCACAACACCTCACTTACACAAACCTACATGGAAACCTTGAAGTATTGTGACAAAAGATTACTCTGTGACTGCATGTTTACAGCTTTCAGGTTCACGTAATCAGAGATTACCAATTTGCAAATTGAACAGTCCACATAAGTGGCTGCAAAAATCATCCCACCATCGGTGTAAAAAATCTATGCCCCTGGTTATGCAAAACATTTCTTGTTAATTTGACAGTGAAATATTCTAAAGCATAATTACATACCCATATGTGACTGATAATGCAAGATTTATTCTAAACAATATGCTATTGAAATTCAAGTTTGAAAAAGTACTATGTCTGATCAACTAGAAGACTCTTTCCTAGTTTATGAGTGCAGTAAAGTTGAATTAGAACAAATGTTTTTTTGTACAATCAAACATTTCTGAGAACTTCTTTTTAGGAAAAAGATCGATAACTCACGTTGAGTTTTATCAGTTACCATGAACAGCAAACAACCATGCCTGTGTATCCTAGCAAAAGGTCAAGGGTTAGTTGACAGAAGCAAGTTACCACATTTTTTTCATGACCATATTTCCATTTTAATACTTTTTCACTGTGTACAAAATATGGTTTTCAAAAAGTCTAAACTGTCCATTACGTTTTTTTAAATTTATAAGTATCAAAAGATATTAAGGAAAATAGAAACTTCCTACATCTTTAATGTGGCATCAAAAGGTGATAAAAATGTTGCTAAGTTTAATGTTACATGTCTCTTTACTAACACAAACAGTATATGGAGTAGCACTTTCTAGAAAGACACTAATAAAATGATGTATTAGGTGTCTTTATATTTTCTCTTTCCTCAAGTAAAAATTATATACTTGTCATAAAGACAGGCAAAATATTTAAGCTGAATTTATGAAGCATTGCAAATTGTCAGCATAAATGTACACGAATACAGATACATCTTCATAATACAATCAACTGTAGACTACTGTGAAATTTGGTTACTGTGTTAATCTAAATACTTTTTAATACAACTGCAGTTTGATTAAACTATTGAAAAGTGTTATTCAAGGTATACATTTTTAAAGTTGTTACAAAATAAATAGAAAAAATTATGCCATGAATTATTTTCCTTGAATCGTGGCATATTATGAGAGATAAGTTAAAAAAGAAAGTACATCAATTTCCTGATGATATTTATCTAAAGATTAGATTTAAGTGTTTAAGGAATTATGTTGTTAGCTTGACCCGTAAGACTAAATGGACTTATTATCATAACCTGTTTAAGAATGCTAAACCCAAAACAGAATATATTGTTTCTTCTTCTTGTTACCTATATCCTGTTACTGTATCTGAAACTATGAATAATATTTTCTCCTTATCAAATTCAGCTTCTAATGGTGTAGATGGTGTTTCGGTTAAGATTTTGAAAGCTAATGCTAATCTTTTTTGCACCAATTTTGACTTTTTTTTAATTAATTTATCTTTTACTCAAGGAAGTTTCCTAATGCTTTAAAGTTATCATTGGTCATTCCTATTTATAAATCTGGTAATATTTCTGATTTTACGAATTATAGACCTATTTCCTTATTAATACATTTCTCTAAACTATTTGAAAAATCTATGAAGATTAGAATTTTATCATTTCTTGATAGACATTCAGTTTTGTCTCCTTCTCAATTTGGCTTTCGGCCTGGGCTTGGAGCGGAGGTTGCTGTTGCTAAACTTGTGGGAAGTATTACAGAAGCTTTGGATTCTGATCTTCATCCAATTGCTGTTTTTCTTGACTTAGCCAAAGCTTTTGATTCTGTTAATCATAAAATATTGTTAAATAAATTATCTTATTATGGTTTTAGAGGCATTGTTTTGATTGGTTTTTTTTACTTTCACAATAGAAAGCAATCAGTTTGTATCCATAATAATTATAGTGATTGGCTTACAATTAATGTTGGAGTACCACAAGGTTCTGTTCTGGGCCCTTTATTATTTCTCATTTATATAAATGATATTCTTTACCAACAGTTTTTTGGAGATATCCAAGCCTATGCCGATGATATTGCTGTTGTTTATAGTAAGTCAAATCTAATTAATGAAGCCATTATTTCTAGTGATCTTAATAAAATTAAAAATTGGCTTTTCTGTAATGACTTATCCTTAAATATATCTAAATCTTTTCTTCTTCAGTTTAACCTTTATGGTGTCATTCCAGCTTTTCCTTCTATTTTTTTATCATTCTAGTGATTGTTATACTTACCCTAATTGTAAGTGTCCCAAATTGACTCAAGTTTCCTCTGTTAAATATTTAGGAATTATTTTAGATCGAAAATTAAATTGGCAATTTCATATTAATTCTTTAGTTAATAAATTAAAATATAGTTCTATGCTAATTTTTGAACTTAGTCATTGTGCTCCTTATCATATTTTGTTAAGTGTATATTATGCTCTCTTTCAGTCTTTCTTACAATATTGTATTTCAATTTGGGGTGGCACATATAAGACTTTTTTAATTCCTATTCACAAGTTGCAAAAGTGTTTTCGATAAAATTTACATAGATGTAGATGCTAGTACATCTATACCACCGGAATATCACCAGCTGCTATTGTAATCGTTTTTAATCGCCAGCAGTGGTTCACAACTAAAAATTTTTAATGTTATTTGCAGTAACTTTTCAGTCAGTCTTTATGTACTATTATATTAATAAATCCTACTACTTTACTCGTTTAATTAAATATTAGATGACCTAACTCAAGCAATATTTGTAAGTATTGTTGAGACAAAAATATGTATTTTTTTCATGAAATATTTATCTCTTTTGGCTTACATAACAAAATCATGAACCTTTTGAAGGGAAAAAATCAAATTGAGGACAACTATGGACATTTACAATAACTCTAAATAATATTTTTGCCCCTATCTCAAGTCAACACATTCAGGTGGACAAAATTTTCTTATTAGTAATTCAGTTAACGAGTTTACGGTATGTTTTGCTAGAAAAGTACTTAAACCTCCTGCTCCACAACCGATTCCTAGGCTAGAAAGCAGTGATATTCCTGCAGCGCCAATACTTTGAAGGAACGAAAACAGACTTCCAGAAGCAATTGATCCTCCGTAAAAAACACTTTGAAACAAGGCCGCAGCTGATCCTGCTGTGACACCAACGGTAGAGAAACCAAGTGCAGAGAGTATCAAGGGGATAGATAACACAGTGGTACTTCCTACACCCACACCAAGGATAATTTCTGGAATATAAAGTTTAGAAGAAAAGTTTGTTATTTTAAGAACCTATTTCAGACACAAAACGTAAAGAAAATGACTAAAATAAAATTCAGATTCAAGTTCTATACACAAAATGTTAACAACTGTATTAAAAAAGAAGGTTATTATTCACAAATTTAACCATTATGCTTCTCGTCATCTTTCATTAGAATCAAAATGTAAGTAGTAATCGAACCATTTCACAGCCCGAAGTTCCGTCACGCCAGAACACATGAAGATGGAAGCTGGAGAGGGGTGATGTTATCAAAGATAATGACATAGTTCCCATATGTTGTTACCAGTGGGCACGTTGCGAGACCATCAAGACTCGTATATACACTGCTGACCAAAATCTTAAAGCCAACGAATATATAGAAAAAACAGACCCCCAGTGGCTCAGCGGTATGTGTGAGGACTTACATCGCTAAAAATCGGATTTTGATACCCGTGGTGGGCAGAGCACAGATAGCCCATTGAGTAGCTTTATGCGTAATTCAAAACAACAATAAAGAAAACAATATGCATTGTTTCTAGGCCCGGCATGGCCAAGCGCGTAAGGCGTGCGACTCGTAATCCGAGGGTCGCGGGTACGCGCCCGCGTCGCGCTAAACATGCTCGCCCTCCCAGCCGTGGGGGTGTATAATGTTACGGTCAATCCCACTATTCGTTGGTAAAAGAGTAGCCCAAGAGTTGGCGGTGGGTGGTGATGACTAGCTGCCTTCCCTCTAGTCTTACACTGCTAAATTAGGGACGGCTAGCACAGATAGCCCTCGAGTAGCTTTGTGCGAAATTCCAAAACAAACAAACAAAAAGCATTGTTTCTTTATGTTCATTGGCCTTAAGATTTAGGCTAGCAGTGTATGTCTCTCTATGTCAATAATTAATTAATTAAATCGTCTTGAAAAGGATACTTAACACTGTTTCATTAAATAATGTATAAATAATTCATTTACTCACTTATATTTTAGTCATCACCAAAAACAAAGTTTAACATTAATTAGTACAGTGAATGTTAATTTATAATTAAATCATCCGACTATAAAGTAGAGAGGATGTTCCTAGATGGTCATAACTCGTACATCACATTATCTCGTCAATAATTAATTAATCCGTTCATTCTTAAAAGAACACCTAATACTAATTCGTCAGTAAATTCAATTTCTTATCCTAAAAGGACGATACGGTAATTAAAACTTACTCTTTTAACTACCAATCAAGTTTTTAGTTACGTAATATATTATGTAACGTTACACGATCACGGCCATATATACAGGGTGTTCGGAAAGTCACTGTGCACTTACATATTTATTAACAGACAAAACTGCACAGTGACTTTCCGAACACCCTGTTTTTTACCACACATATATTAATATGTTTAAATTACTCGAAAAAAGGGTAATATCTTACTACCATTAAAACTTATAGTTCAGCTAATTTGGCTTTATGTAACAAAATAACTTATACGTGTTACTTTGTCTCACATTTTACAAAGGCTGAGTTCTAAAAATAAAAAAAGACATTACATTTCATTATTATTAATCAAGTCTACAAAGGTCCCCAGTTGATACAGTGGTAAGTCTACGGATTTACAAAGCTAAAATCAGGGGTTCAGTTCTTCTCGATGGACTCAGCAGATAGCCCGATGTGGCTTTGCTATAATAAAACACACACAGTTCTACAAGGACATTGCGATAATTAAAAGCTTAATCAATGCAGTGGTTAAAGACATGGGGGTGTAAGTGCTCACACAACTACAGTTTGTGTCATATACAAATAAAATGTCATGATTTTCTCTCGAAGTTCTGAGACCAAATGAAAATCATTCACGTATACATAGTTGTTGTTTGTTTTTCTTATCCATTTGTTGTTGAACTGTTTTAACGCGATGGCCTTCAGACCAAATACACTTAGTTAGTTAATCCATTCCGCATTATAACACCCCTAGTGATACGTCTGCGAATTTATACTATTAGAAACCGAATTTCGATAACCGTGGTTGTCGTAGCACAGACAGTCCTTTGGGTAGCTCTGTGCTTAATAACAGAAAAAAAAACAAGCATTATTAAGAGATGCCACTACAACAGTTTTATCCATTCTAAAGAGGTCTCTATGTCAAGTTCTTAAAAAATAAGTCATCATGTTTAAGCTTGATTTAATATCAAATTTAATCCCAAATAATTAATCAGTTAACCAGGAACAAAATGCATAAAAACAGTTTGATGGAATTTTGGTATCCATATAGATTAGCTGTACACAGGTTGGGAATTATAATGTATGTCACCTTTGCAATTGAGCTTTTACGAGAAATAAATGACAAAATTTCTCAGCAAAAATAAGAAAAATAATTATCAAATCACTAAAACGACAATACTACAGAGAAAATTTTTAATCCATAATTAGTTCAACAGGTGATCCAAGTTCCAATACGCCACGACTCACAGTTCATGTATGCTGTATTAATGTTTACCTTACATCAGTTCAATACACGAGATTTGGTAAAAAACAAGTTAGGTTTCAGTTACAGCGATATTT
The DNA here is from genome assembly GCF_004210375.1 of Tachypleus tridentatus. Classification (NCBI taxonomy): domain Eukaryota; kingdom Metazoa; phylum Arthropoda; class Merostomata; order Xiphosura; family Limulidae; genus Tachypleus; species Tachypleus tridentatus. The sequence goes on from NC_134829.1 coordinate 20,991,496, forward strand.
TATAATTTTTTTTTCTTATGAAGTTACCACCGACAGTAATGGATGTCGTCACCTGAAAAATTTTAGATGGGAACCCATCGTTTCCTGAAAAATATAAGATGGGTTTAATTTTTACTTTTCTAAACGCTAATGTGTAAAAGGACCTGCGGTGTAATCTATTGTTTGCATGTACGTAAAAATATATTAAACAGTAAATACCGAACTACCAAAAAACATGTGTATATGAGTAGAATAAAATATCTACCCTCTGCTGGGAGGTTCAAAGGCTACTCATAAACTACAGACTCCAGCTTTTCCACTCACCGAGAGTGGACTGTACTCCAAACCAAACGTCATCTTAGGACAACCACCGTGACCCCATATTCCATCTTATCCAAGTCTAGTCCCTTTTACAGTAATGTGCATGCAAATAAAGTAAGGCAGATGATCATCCAAATTACATATGTAGATGTTTTTAGTTCTTTTTAACACATCATATAGTAACTTCAATCAATTTAAGTGGGTGAATAATATCATAGTATTGTATCTCATTTATATTTCGGTATAATACAGCAAGCCAACTGTTTAATGATTACCAAAGGTAAAATTTAAAATGTAACCTGTGATGAAAAGGCTGAATAGTATCGGAATCTCCACATTCCCTGTTGTCGACTGCAATTTAATATTCACATGACGTCACATATAAGTGCATCATATTGGTCTTCTGCCATCTTTTAAATCAAGACGACATTACTTCTGCAGACGACATCGCAATCTGGAGCACCTCCAGAAACCCAGCAATGGCCATGTCTCGCGTACAAGAATCACTAAACAACGTCTCAACATGGAGTAACAAGTGGAGGGTCGTGTTAAATCCGACAAAAACACAAGCAATCACCTTCTATAGAAAACTAAAGAAGCAAAGAAAAAATCTAGAAAAAATAAAACTATCACTTGGAAACACAACCATTAACATGAGCAAAAACATCACATTCCTTGGCGTCACTTTCGACACAAAACTAACACGGAAAAAACACATAAACAATATACACTCATCAATCAGAAAAAGAATTTCATATCTAAAGACTATAACTGGTAAACAATCGAAATGCGCACCGAACACCATTATACAAATATACAAGGCTTACATCCGTCCACTAATAGAGTACGGATGTCAAGTAACATACAATATGTCAAACAACACACTCCAAAAAATCCAAGTGCAACAAAACAAAATATTAAAATCCGCATTCAGTTTACCATCTTTTACGCCAACGAATTATCTACACCAAATTAGTAATTTACCAACTATAAGAGACAGAATAACAGAACTTTCTCTCAAATATTATCTAAAAGCAGAAAATAGAAACAAACTAACGGCATCACTACACAAATTATCAAGTGCACCAACGAAATACATATCACCTTACAACATATTTCAAGAATTACAATCCACTCAACAAAGAATCTAAATAAATAAAATCTATGTTATTAACATGAATTCCTTTTTTTTCAGGTACAGGGCACACGACAGGCAAAACTTTCGGCGCCTGTCGTGTGAAAGTGGGTTTTCTCGGGGCACTCCCGTTTCCCCCCACATCAAATTCTTCAGGCATTGGATTTCTAGATCCCAGCCTAGGCAACCTTTTTGCCAGACCCAGAATCGGGCTGTTTGATTTGATCTGAATTTGAATGAATTACATTCATGTTCACATCTGCCCAACTTTTTCATTTCGGGACAGGTCCCGGCCTTTCTTTCCACTGCTGCCTTTGCCTCCACCCAAAAGAACATTTAGTGAGACATTCTCCACCCAAAAAAGTCAAGAATAATAACGATAATTAATTTATTAAAATAATAATAAAAAAAAACCACCACTTAATCTTAATAACAATCCACGAAAGGGGACGAAGAGGAACTACAAAGTTCCTGAACACCCCAGTTGGAGAGAGAACTCTTCTAATTTCTCTCTCTCTAAACTGAACCCCTGCCACGTTAGTTTAGTTTAGTTTAGCTTTAAATCAAACAGTGGCTAATCTCGATAGAGAAATACTTGTGTGATTTAAACAGTAAGTTCCCTAAAGAGAAACTTCACAAAGGTAAACATCTATTCTGTTCACAAGTGTTGCAACAGGTTGATAGCTGATTATTGTTAAACAGGAAACGAACAGCAAAAAACTTAGCGAGAAACGATTAGCACTGTGGATCGCTAACATGAACAGAGATTACCTTGTTCCTATTATGTATTCGAAAGAATACTGGGATTGCTTCATATCAGTGGCGAATATCATTTTATATAAGTTTAGACTGTTTCTTCATCGATTCGAAATGCTTTATTTTATGTTAACAATAAATTTAAATAATGGATATCCAAGATTTGTTCTCTTCGTCAAGGGTAGGGAAGAGCGGCTATTTTCGTCATTTATACGAAAGAAAATCATGAAAAATTATTGAAATTGTAATGAAAGTTTGTTAACTATGCTTTCGTTATTGTATCGGCAATTACATTTCCCAATGGCACCAATAATACCCACAAATAAATTTCTAAGTTGAATAAATCGAAAAAATGTATAGAATGCTTCATAATCATATAGTTATCAAATAATGCCAGTATATTTCTCATACGAATAGTGGTATCGTTATTACAACTCTAGATAGCATACAGTTTGGCTTTTAATACTTGTTCCAACTGTTATGTAACAATGGGACACCACCAAAAGACACAGGAAGCTTAAAGAGCACTAAGGACTTGTACAAAATTTATAAATATCATATTGTGTTTTGTAGTATATATGTCTCCATCTTCAGGTGAGCATTCAGAATTGTATGCCACAACAAATCCCGCCTGAGAACCAATTCCAGTGCTTGGATACAAGAAGAAGGTTGAGTCTGGAGGTAAGAATTCAAGAAGAACCAATCTTAACAAAAGAATGTCTAAAGAAACACAAGTGTAGGATCCTGGAAAAATCTCATTGTTATTACCCTTTCCAACTACAGATGGAAATTTACAAAATACCAAAAACATATACACCCAATTGTTCGACTACAATAGGATACTGTGTACAAGACATGTCAGACAAAGGAAAACAAACGAAACAAGTTATACATCTCTGACAAAAGGATTTATTGTGAGCAAGCTCACCGTTTTAGTATGTTATTATGTATTATTAACATAATATTTGACACTTTGGCCTTGTTCCAGCTTCCTGAAAGTACAGTAAGCTGTACCAGTTGAACAAAATTCCAGAAATTAATGCTTTTGCTAATGAGACTAAAACAGAAATTCTCTGTGTACAATATGGCATATGGTGGTCATATAAAAGATTAAACTAAAATAGATGTATGGTCCGCAGATTGTTTGTTTTTGGAATTTCGCACAAAGCTACTCAAGGGCTATCTGTGCTAGCCGTCCCTAATTTAGCAGTGTAAGACTAGAGGGAAGGCAGCTAGTCATCACCACCCACCGCCAACTCTTGGGCTACTCTTTTACCAACGAATAGTGGGATTGACCGTCACTTTATACACCCCCACGGCTGGGAGGGCGAGCATGTTTAGCGCGACGCGGGCGCGAACCCGCGACCCTCGGATTACGAGTCGCACGCCTTACCCGCTAGGCCATGCCGGGCCAATGGTCCGCAGATGTAATTCTTAGTGACAGTGAATTTGGCACACAGGAAGATGTTTGCATGATACTTGCACACGCAAATAATATGAAAGGAAAATGTGTGTTGTCATCTTTAGAAACTGAGCAAAAAAAAATGTACGCTTAGAATAAGTGCGGAAAGGGTAATTGGGAAGGTCACGAATAAACATACAATTATGCATAACTCTGCTTATTGACTATTTAAATAGTGACGAAGATATACCAGTCATAAGCAAAATAGCTACCATGTCGCGTGTATTAACACATTTAAGTGAATATGTTGTGCCGCTTGATTGAATTTTATGTGATAAACAAAATAAACTTCGAAATTCACAGACATACTGCTATGCAACTGGTACACCTTGCTTGTTTTTTTTTAAGTGTTCCCACATTTAGTCCTAACTTTAGCAACACCAAATTCATAAACTAACAACGTGAATGAATACAGGACTTAGTTTAAGAGTGTAATGTATTGTAACTTACTTGCAAGTAGATGAGCTGCTTCATGGCACTTCATGATAAGCAGTAGTCTTCAGACAGCTTGTTTATAACAAATTAATTCAGATTAAAGAAAGAATTTGACAGTTTTAAACTTAATACCTCCTCTGGAATAGCTTTCGTACTCACGCAAGACGAACATTTAACAATACGATTCCGAAACCAAAACTAATTTTTATCGCAAATGACGTCACGTGCTAGAGTTACCTGCAGCAGAGTGTTTACGTTACGTACCCTCGAAATAATTTTTTTAAAATTTCGAGCAAAGCTACTCGAAGGCTATCTAGTGAACGTGGACTTCGCCTTTGCAGACTTTGGATGTTCAGCAGTGAATGTACAAAGTTTCACACATGTCATACAGAACTACCTGGAATAAACTTGTTAACAATCTGTCTGAAATTTTGCCTTTTGCGTTTCTTTTTTTGAAGAGTATATATATACACATATATATATATATTATGTGTATATATATATATATATATATATAATGAGAAAATATACTAAATACCATGAAAACTTTGATATTTAAATTTTAAGTTCGATGTATTAATATTATATAGTTAAAATATTTAGGCAATTCAAAACGTTGTAATATATGACAATTTTTACTTAAAATTAGACGTGGTTGCGCAACAAGAATCTAGACGCGGTTCAACTGCCGCACTTCAGCGTGTTTCTCATTGGTGGGCAGTTACAGGCACTTGCCAAAAAACTACAAACTGCTCCGCGATTTCCCCAATAATTCCCAAGCCTTCCGTGACCCCGGAAAAACTTCAAACGACCACCCAGGGGGTCACGACCCCTAGGTTAAGAACCACTGGAAAGTAGCTAGTCATCACCACCCATCGCCAACTCTTGGGCTACTCTTTTATCAGCGAATAGTGGGATTGGCAGTAACATTATAACGCCCCCACGGCTGGAAGAGCAAGCATGTTTGGTGTGACAGGGATTCGAACCCGCGACCCTCGAATTACGAGTCGAACGCCTTAACACGCTTGGCTATGCCGGGCCGACACTCGAGGGCTATCTGCACTAGCCGTTCCTAATGTAGCAGTGTAAGGCTAGAAGGCAGCTAGTCATCACCACACACCGCCAATTTTTGGGTTACTCTTTTACCAATGAATAGTGGGATTGACGGTAACATTATAAACGCCCCCACGGCTAAAAGGGGCGAGCATGTTTGGTGTGACAGGGATTCGAATCCGCGGCCGTCAGATTACGAGTCGCACGCCTTAACCCACCTGACCATGCCGGGTCCCCTCGAAAGAAAACTTTTGCCATCGAGATTTATCTGCATGTTTTCGTTATTTCCATTATATTAATATCTTTCATCTAAATTTATATATTTCATTTATTATACTTCAAAAATTATGTCAGGGTTTTGTTTTGTTTCTTAATAATTTGTGTAACTACTGAAGATAGAAGCTGGTATGTTAGTGAAACATTGAATTGAGTTGTAGCTTCTTCATTGGTGTCTATCAGGAATGCTAAATCTATACCATAAGTAATTCCCAGCAAAACATTTCCCCAATTTAAATAAAGCCAAAAGTAATTCGTCTACTTGTGTTTCCATTAGGGTCTGGATATTTGCTTAGATACAGATGAACCTATAAAATGAAACAAACAAGAACTACAACCAATAAAGGCCAACGTAACCTTTAGTTCATCATCCTTCATTTTGTGAAAATGTCATTATATCTTAGCTTCAGCGTTCCCTTCATTCCAAACACGGACATGTAAAGACTTTAATACTTTTACAACACCAAGCGTTATTAATTTTAATTTTTTATTCAGCATCTGTAGTTATGCTGAATTTAAACACATCACCAAGCGTTATTAATTTTAATTTTTTATTCAGCATCTGTAGTTATGCTGAATTTAAACACATCACATCTAGCCTACAAACATTTAGGTACCCAAATCCATACTCACCATTCCTAGGTTTTGAGTATGAAAGTACTTTAAATTGAATGCGCTTTTTGTTTTGTATGTGTGCGTACCTCAGCAGTAGTCTGCCCTCTACAGAGAACTACTGAAAGGAATTTAATGGTGAAATATTCTTCATGCTACAGAAGAATGAAAGCCATCAACGTGTACACTATGCTAAAACGAAATGTTTAGTAAATCATAAATGTTTATAAAAGTTAAATAAACTAAATATTATAAACAGTTAATTATTACTCCTTCAACCAAATGAAATAGATATATTGATATTAAAATCTCTAGGTTTTTATTATTACACACACACACTTTTCCCCATTTGCTGGGCAGTAACGTTAAAAGGCTAAAGAGTTTTGTCTCATTTGTTTTGAATTTTGCGCAAAGCTACACAAGGACTATCTGCACTTGTCGTCCCTAATTTAGCAGTGTACGACTAAAGGAAGGCGCTTATCATCACCACCCACCACCAACTATTGGGCTACACTTTTACCAACAAATAGTGGAAATGACGGCATATTAGAACGCCCCACGTCTAAAAGAGCGAGCATCTTTGGTGCAACAGAGATTTGAACCTACGACCTTCAGATTACGAGTCTCTTTTACTCGTATTGTTAGTTCCTGGTATTTTATCTCTTTTGTGAAACATTTCAATATCATAACAAAAACATTTTCTTACTAGTGTTATGATAATTACATGGTTTACCATATTTTTCAATGATGCTTTACCGGTCAGTTGTTAACCTCTTACTCGTTAAGTTTTTCGATTCAAATCAACCTTTTACTTCCATGCCCTTTCTGCATTTTCATTGCTGTTATTTCTGCATAACTGACCTATTCGTGATGAAACACTCATGAATGACTGTAATATTCATATACGTGTGGGATCAAAGTAAAGAAAAAATGTCAGTACTTGTGCCACATATAAACATTTTCTTCAATATTAATGAAGGAAACGGTAAAAACAGAGTTTAAAGTTTCATGAAATTGCTGAATATAAATACTCAATGTGTTTTTAGGGAACTGTTATGAAAAAACTAGATGACACTTGATTTTATTTATTTTTGTGAAAAACTACTGAATACAATACAAAGCCATGTTATAATTTTCATGCATAATATGACAGTTCTGGATGTAGTTTTAAGGCTAAAATAATTCAACCTCATCTAAGGTTTCTTACATTTTTTCTTGAGAAGAACTACTTGAACCAGGTTGAAAGGATATATAACAGTGCTTAACTAATCCAAGCTACACTTTCATGTGAAAGATTCAAAGCAAATTCATAAAAATACATGTTTTACAAAAAAATTACCTATTAGTACTTGGTATGTTTTAAATGTTTAACATAATATTTACTAATAATAGAATATTAGCAATCAATAAAATAAAATCAGATTATGATTTACAAGTAACTGAAACCTAAAGTTTCAAGATTAGAATAATATGCAATATGCAAGTTGTAAATGAGAGAAACAGAAGATAAAAATTTATACTAAAAACAATTACATTTTTTTTTATGATGTTCATACTGTTAATATAAAAATACCAGTAAGTGTAATTTCATGGTAAATACCTATAAAAAAAAAAGCCTTTTGAAAAGCACATCTTTGTTGGTAAAAGTGTTTAAAAAGTGTAAAATACATTGTGAAAAATATTGAGAATTGGATTTAAGATACAGAAAAAATGTTAACAAATTTTGACATAAAGTTGACATAAAAATTCAACAAATAAGAACACAACATTTAATTTGAAAACGTAATTAGATGATTTACTACTTAATGATAAAGAACAATTTAGAAAGATATCAGAATTGTAAATACACTTTTTTTGTATATTACCCCACGGCTGATTTATTCTACACCGTGTCATATTACTACAACTACAGATATACCTTTTATTCAGAGGTTAAGATTCAACTAACATAGACTAAAATAGTTGCAAAGAAAATGAAAATAAACTTGAGTAAACAATAAAACTCAAAACATAAATATAACAACAGATTCAAAGAACTTGCAAAACATTTTGTCAATATGAGCTATAACTGCAGAACTATTTTACTAAAAATACAGTTCAATTCTTTACTTGTTTCCTGTAAAATATTCTACACAATTAAACTATTTCTTTTCATTGTCTTAAAGGAAGAAAAATAAGCAGATAAATCATACTCTAATAAATACAGTTTTAGAAAACATGAATGGACATTTAATTAGAAAATGAAAATAATATGAATGTTTTTTATTTTGTAAGTTGGACAAAATCACATGAAAATGACCATTTAATAACAATTATATTATTGATTTATATACATGTGAAATCCTTGAAATTAACTAGAGATACTTAAACCTCACATTATCAGCAAAATAAGAGTTCCATGTTGGGATAAAGTTTTAGCTATAACCTTCGCATTTTATTCTAGAGGTAGATATTACAGATACGTAGTACAAGGTTACGAAAATAATGAATTTCAACAAGATTACAGTTTGCATATTTATAGTTATAATAAGAATATGTGAACATCAACAAAGATTCTTAATTTGCAAATACATCTTCTCTTATGCACATTCAAAATAAATCGAATATCTAATTTGTTGAGGAAATAATAATAATAAAATAAAAACTACAATGGATTCATAATGTTGGGGTGGGGTATCTATTTCCTATGAAGAAACATGTGGTCCCCAACTGTGAATGTCTGGTAACGTCTAGATGTCGTAGTTGTGGCCCTGTCATGCCAAAAAAATAATAAATTAAGATTAACTGGCTTATGTAGCTGTTCTTCTGCTGTAATAGTCAGCCACAATCTAATCAATAATTAAAACCCTTACTCACAGTCTTATTTTTACGTGTTCAAAGGTTAATTTCTTATGATAAAGGCTTAATATCTGTATTTTAAATGCAAAAATAAAAACGATTAAATTCTTTGATACAATTCAAATCTTAAAAAAAAAGTGAAATATGTTATAAAAACAAATATCCCATAAATATTTCATTTACATTTCAATACACAAAAATGAACATAGTAATCAAGTATATAGCTTTTACAAAGCCTAATTTTATTCCAAAAAGCCTGACTTATCAAGGTTCAGGTCATTTTCGTGAGATCATGGAAAACAGACAGGCTGAACCAACTCACTCTTCACAGGGCATCAAATGGGTCATTAACTGTTGAGGCAGTGGTTTGAGATTTACTGGTGTGAGAGGAAACAGGTTGCATACCAGCATACATTCTCATAGGAGACTGATGTAAAGGTAAAGGAGCACCAAAACTCATTCCCATACCAAGTGGAGCCATAGGTCCTCTCATACCTGCTAACTGTAGGAGAGAAACATGTGAGTAAAACATCACTGCAATTATGTAGAAATTTATCAAATTTTTATATCACATTATATTTCAACTTCTAGGAAACATCTCTAGTACAATCATATATTCCAAAATATTTACAATCTGGAAACTAGTGACTTTACAACATTACAAATTTGATGGTTCCCTTTACATTTATGTAAATTTAAAGAACTATATTAACATTAAAACTGGAAGAACATTTACATTTGTGACAAATCAATCTAGTTGTGATGAAATCTTACATTTTTTTATTTTTAGATGAAGGTTTACAGAACATGTAAAGTATATTGGATTGAAATGTTATTACATTTTCAGGGAAACTATTTAGTTTACATGGTTAAAGCAAATGAAATAGAAAATAGTTTAGCAATATTTCTGTATCATAGTACTACTACAGCTATTTTAATTTTATATAAATTTTACACATTTATAAAAATAATAATTGTTTAGTAAACCTTTTTCATACATGCTTATTGGATTTTAAATTTACATTGTATAAAATATTTTAGTTCCTTTGTCTCATTTTGAAACTTAAGTTTAAACTTATTAGAGAATAACATTCATTTTAAATACTTTATTTAAATCGTTAACAAAACTTGTTTATAAAATATTTTATTTTATCCACTTAAAAATTTATAATACAAAAATTAATATTGCTTTGACACAGTATCAATTTAACCAGTTTTCAAAACTGAAACAAAGCCAAGAGATAATGGAGTGATGGTTCAGGATATAGCCAGTGATACTTCAAATGTAAATTATATATTAAGTTATAACAGAATGTATGTGAAACTCAAGTTTTAAAAATTGCACAGGTTCATCTTAGAAGTAATGAAAAATATGGTTGCATCTGAAGACAATAAGCGATAAAGTGTACAAGGTTTACATAGAGTATATAAGAGTTGATTTTTGAAAACACTGGAACTTAAAAACAGACCATTTATATCTTATTTTTTATTCACTGCAGAAGATTATACTATAAAGTAAACAGTTCTAATTTTCCTACTTGTCTTTTTACAAAGCAGTACTAAGGGAAAATTTTGCAACTTATCCCCAATGAAAGAAAGTCTCTTTCTGAAAGCTCTAAAACATTATTGTTTCTTTTCTTATAGTAATTTTTCTCTACTGACCTTATATATATTTTGAGATATTGTGAGTAAACATTAATAAGTTATTCCATGATGGCCTGAAAGAATCATATCTTGATTTTAATGAAATTTAAACTAGCATTGGTTTTGACCAACTTAAAAAACAATAAAGAAAAACACTAGTTAAAAATTAAGACATTCTAACAGAGATATTATTTTCTTAAATTACTATACATTTAACTCTTCTCACTGGAATAAAAATAAACATTAATTACAGAAACCCAAATTCATGTTATACATGTCTTACACAAATAATGCCTTCAAAAAGGTTAATTCCTTTGACACTAGGCATAACAGTAGTTGCCAATACAACAACGAATGAACTTAGGTACTTGTACTATTACAGAGTTCTGAGATAATGGCATTGAGCAATGAACAGTACTTTATTGACTTTGACCATGTTCTATAAACATAGAAAAAATATTTGAACCACGTCAATCAACATTTTAGAAACACTTCAGTTTTCTAACTCACCATATAAGTATGTGGTGTAATTATACTTGGACCTGTAGTCTGTTGAGAGTAATGACCTGGCATGAAACCTGCTGTACCCCAGTGGCTTGCAGGAGTTGTCTGTGATGACAAATCATAAACCCATCACAAAAACACAATATCATATTCTTAAAAAGTAATTTCTTGTGGTAAGCATGAAAAACATTAGATTTTATTGTAACTGAATATTGAGACATAAAATCCTACCCTAGCTGCCATATACTTGCAATGTAAAAATTGGAAGAAAAATTTTCAATCATTCAGTAAAAATACTGCACATGGCATGAAGTAGTTATGGATCTAAGTAATATATATAAATATTACTTTCATTAAGTCAATTATTCTGAGCTAATTATCCATCATAGTTCTGCTATAAGTTATTTAGCTAGTTCAGTAGTCTTTCAAAACCTAATAATTCAAAATTGTATAATTTCAATAACAGAAAATACCAGCATTTCAGTTACCATTGATTGTTGATATATATGATGTGGTGATACCCATCCCATAGGAACTCCAGTTGATAGCGTGGGTTGCGTCCAGCTTGCTCCAGTAACTGATTTACTTTCATTCATTGGGGAACTCCACTGATGACCTCCTTGTCTAAAAAACAAAACAAAAAGTGCTTTAGGTGAATAAATTCTGAGGAAGCTTAAAAAATATATTTAACTGAACAAGTTCAGTACAATCAGCCTATGTAAACTTACTTTTTTATCTGTGGGCCCAAACCAGATATATCCAGGCTCTGAGCAAGACTGGCTATACTTGAATCTAGATCACCTTTCATTATACCACTTTGGCTGGTTTTACTTACTGTAGTGACTTTTGCTACATTAGTAACAGTTGACTGCTGAGGCTGGAGAACATCACCAAAGGCATCAAATCCTGTAGTTGTAACAATAATACAAAAACTCATGAAATATTTAACTTTTTTCAAACATGTGGTTTCAAATTATGTGCAAGTTAATAAAAAATAGTTAAGGAATCAGAGTTGGGATTTATTATTATTACTGTAATATTTGGGACATTTATTTTACTATACATGTTGTTGTTTTTTTTATGGAAAATACAGTGTGGTTTGACTTGTATATAATTAAATCCTGACAAATTACAAACACAGAGAAACATTTGTATATTCCTATATGCAAGTTTGGCAACAATCAATCACATGTAATAAATGATATAGATGTATTAAACTCTGAAAATATAAAGCAGCAAGGGTTTTGTATCTTTTCAAAGTAATTTATTAACTTGTTAATTTGATTTTATTTACACTTACATAAAAACTGGTAATAAAACCTCATAAAAACTTCAGTCAATCTCAAAGATGCTGATTTTACACAATTCACACTTTCACTCACAGTACAGCTTTCTCACTTTATCAAAGTACATACAGAGAGTTGATTCAACAGCATTACCTAATGTAACTCACATATATTCAAAATGTTAAATTATCCCAAATATACACTTACATTTTGGGGAAATGAAGAATGATTAAAAATGTCAAAAGTCTTTCTCAAAAAGCACATCATATCTGACTTAGAAAATCTGAAGTTTTAAAAAATGTATTTCATAAATGAAGTGTTTTGCGATACTATTGTTTCAAACATGATTGATCATAATACAGTTTGCACATGTAATGAAATATATTTTCAAAGTAGGTTATAATCTATATAACAAGACTGCTAATCACACTGAGTTGTAAGTGATACTAAATGAACTGCAATGGTCTTGAGGTTTGCAAAGAGGTAAAACTTTTCACTCTGCCTCTTGGAAAACCTGGAGATTTCTCATTAACTCTTGTAAACTGCTCAACTGACCATTCTAAGTGGTACCAAACAAACTGTCTTGGCTCCAAGGTTTGCACAAAGGTAAAACTTTTCAGCAAACCAGTTAGGAAACAACTGTATTTTGCAAAAACACCTTAACAGGGATTTTCCAAAACCATCATCAAAATTTGGCATTGATTGACATCATAGCACATAAATATGTATATCTACTAATTACAACTTTTGTGTACTTTTTATTGCAACACTTGTTTTGTTTTGGGCTCTTCTTACAGTAATTCAATGAATAACTAGCTATCCTTACTTTCCATTAAAATTTCATTTTACTTTTTATCCCTATTTACTTTAAAAAATATTATTTCAAATATTACTCATAAATATGCAAGGTGCATCTCATCTGATATAAGTGAAATAGAAAAGCAATTAAATTACCAGAAGAGGCAACTGAAGCATTTCCAAAAGCTGTAGCAAAAGAAGCTTCTGGAATGAAATTACCAGGAGATATTGATGTAGTGTATGCAACACCTGTAACCATAAAGAGGTTATGATTTAAAACAACCTTTATCATATTAAAGAACCTAATTTCAACTCAAGATGTAAGATATATTATGAAGCAAATATGCATTTTTAATTTCTGTTTAGAGAAAAAAAATTACCTAATTATGTTTCTTTATCAAAACTGATGTGACAAAAACAAATTTATAAACAATTAACATTTTAAAAATACAGTTAACTACAGTAATACTCATTTTCAGAATATAATGTGCTAGTTTTTTACCAATACTAAACACAAGCATGGCAGCATTGCTTTAAAAACATTAATATGCTATTTGAAAGAACAACTAAGATGAAATATTTTTCTCACTAATATTATAATTAAAACACTTGCTGAAAGACAAACAGAAGTTTCAAAAGATGCTTACAATACAATATCAATACATATCAATGCTATAAGACTATGACAGGTGCATGAAAAACATTAACACATCTGAAAAAACTTTTCTGTTCCACATGACCAAAGATGATTACCAAGCCAAATACTTCTTGAACTGTATTACAGACATCAGTATATTATGAATTTCTTCAACTGAAAATGTATTTCAAAGAGATATTTGGCAAACATGATGCTCATGGATCCAAAGGATAAACTCTTAAGTACTCTACTGGTGACTGAAAGAAATAAAGATGGTGGTGTATGAAGAGATCATGACTAGAAGACTAGACAGAGAAGTCGGAAGATGAGGAAGATGCAAGATAAAACAGTGGATCTATGGATAGAGTTGCATTTATCAATCAACTGAAGGGGATGGATGGATCTAAGAGGATCAAGAAACTCAAGAACAGTCCCAAGAAATAAAAAAGAGGGATGGGTCTTTTCACACAGGAAAATAAACAATACAAGTCTTGGTATCAGAAGCACTATGTCTTAAAGACATAAAGGAGATTGCTGATCTTTCCCCAAATACAAACTGAGAAAGACTCCCAAGTGAGCAAGATACTATATTGGGATGATCAAGACTGAATTGGAAAGCTGAACCAGCTATCCCCAAACAAGATATCTATTTAAGGAAAGTCAAAACAGTGAATGCCAACTTTCTTCAGATCTAAGGTGTGTATCCTCTGAGCAGACCACCACCACAAAATACATGGATCTTTGGCCACCATGAAAGGAAGGGCTGTGAAACAAATGATTGAACATTGTGCATAAAGCAAAGAAAGTGACACAGGCAGATATGTTGGAATGTGGAGAAAGCACCTGAGACAATGATTCTAACCATTCACATCCCAGGAGAATACCCACCTCACAATGAGGAAACTGTCCATCTCAAACTTTGGATTGACCACAGCTGGTTTGAGTGGCACAGATCTATGATAAGTCTCAAGTTCCCACCTTCTTGGAACTTAACAAAAGAGGAAGATCCAAGAGTAAGGGTGAGGAATTTCTACATGTTGTTCGAATAAAGTGTGATGGAAAGATGAAGTATCCAGTGTAAATAAGATTATTTTGATGCTATTACTCCTAATAATAATATATTTGGAAGTTTAGTAATAGTCTTAGCAAAGGCTCTCTTCTCTCTAATGATCTCCTCAAAGTTTTATATTGATTCATCTATTTCTTTCACTATTTTCTTTTCAGTGATTTTTAGCCCATTACTTTAGCCAATAATGTAAACATGTCCTAACAAACAGCAATTTCATTGGTAAATTCAAGCTTGATATGGTCAAGAAAAATTATCCAACTGAGTATAACCCATTCTTAACAAAACTTTGTTTTCTATCATAACAATTAAAATAATAAAGCATGTTTTGTGCAAGTATTAAAAGAATTAGGACTATGATCATGGCTGAAGTTTTCATAAACATCTTTTGATCAATATATGGTCAATTTTTACTTCAGAGTTCTGAATTTTACAGTTAAAAAGCCTAAAAGTAACATACATCTGTATTTGCACAAGAAACAGATTTATTCATCCTCGTATTACTCAAATAATTCAATACTGCTATATACTACTACACTAATCACATTATATGACATGCATGTTATTAAACACTATAGTCTACAATTTACCAATACTTTTTTAAATAATAATTATATGCAAAAAAAAACAATGGGAGTTGGATGATTTAATACGAGATGTGGTTGAAATTTACTTTTTAAGTGTGAATGACTGTTAAAATAGATTGATGTTCAAATATGGCTTAAAAGTTTTGATCTCTCACATATAAATATTTCAAACCTTAATAATTTATATATATATATATACACACACACACACACGTAAGGAAGAAAGGAGAACTTTCCATTTTTATTATATTGAGAGAAAACTATTTCTGGATTATATAAAAGACTGATTACCCTTGAGCAGTATCAAATTTTAAGAATAACAAACATTTATTTCATTCAGTGATGTCGAGAAAACCCACTTGTAGAGAAAAATACACAAGTAAAAACGGCTCCTTTGGGTTGAGAAAATATTTTACGTAGAGGAGCGAACAATGTTTTGACCTTCTTCAGTCATCATCAGGTTCTGTGTGTGTGTGTGTGTGTGTGTGTGTGTGTGTGTGTGTGTATACATTTATTTCATTGTTTATTATATGTTTCAGCATAAAACTATACCTTTAGCAAATAAAACCCACTTAACCAAACTTACTATTTGTTCCAAAAGTGGTAAATGCTGCCTGTTGATTCTCCTTTTGATTAGTACCACCTGTAATATTTTCTGCAAAAGGGTTACCATTAAGAGAAAGAAGATCATCACTAGCCTTAATGACACTATCTGTTGTTATCCCTTTTATATTTGGAGGCTCTGTTGATAAAAAATCAATAGTGTCTTGATTTTTGGACATTGTGGTTTGTTCACTATACTGAGTAGTCATTTTGTTCAAGACATTTTTATCATCACCACCGTCACTTCCACGCTTCTCCAATTCTTGCATTCTTCTTTCCTATTTTTATAAAGACAGACAATAATTTAGCAGAACAATAATCCATAAAAATCAATAAGTAATTTTTTTTATATGACAAAATATCAAATACGTGTAATCTTTATTTCAATGACACTTGTACAGTAATCTCAAAATCTGTACATAAAACTTAGATAATTTCCCTTTAATCTTATTTTTACCAACAGCTTATATTATTGCCTTTCAATTTTTGTTTTCATATTACGTAAGATTTCCTTTTCCTCCAGAAAACACAATATAAACACTTTCACTGACAGAAAATTTAAATAAAGAAAAATAGATGTTAAAATATTATTACACTCAAATCATACAATATCAAAACTTAACATATAAACAAAAAAACTTAATTACAGGGGTATTAAAAGGGTATTTGGATGTTTATTTGAATAAAACATTGTGATTAGCCTTTTAAAAATAATCTTTTTTTATATTATGAAGCCACGTTTCTTGGTCTGAACCTTTTATCGATTAAATCAACTTGAAATTTGGTGTAGAAGTTTTATCTCTAAACTAAAGCTTTCTACTGAAGATTTTTTATGAGTAAATTCTTACTCTTTTGATTCTTTTGAGCTTTATAGTTCTGTTCGATTTTCTCTGGTTTTTAATTCTGCTACCACTTTAAAAGTTTAAGTTCTAATTCCACGTACAATCCAAAATGCTTAAAACAACAGCACATGTATAATTTTAATTACAATTTCCACACAAGACTTACTTTGTTGATGTACATAACACTTTTACTTAGTATATGACTATTTCAAAAGCAGTTATAATAGTAAAGACTGCTGATCTGACAGCTGAAGGTCTTTCCTAAAAAGTTTAATTAGTGCTTTGAACATATCCAAAAATTAGAAACCAAAAGAAAATATACAATGTTAAACAAACAGTAGAGTTTGGTATCAAATAAAAGATAAAATATTCTGGTAAATGTAAATTATGGTAATTAAAAAAGAAGAATGTTAATTTAAAGTCATTCTTATTATTGTGACTATAGTTTTATACTTTCATGTAATTTTGAAAGTTAAAAGGGATAGTAAATTATGAAAAGTATTACAGATTTAAATATTTTGATCTAAGAATGTGGAGAAAAATTACTGTAGTTAATGAAAATTAACATTAGCATTTAAAATAAATGATACATATTCCAAAATACATTCTGAAAAAAAGTATGTTTAGTATATGATAATTCTTTCTGAACATCCCAGTTTAATGTCTTGTTAAACATAATGAGAGAATCAACACAAAGAAGTAACATATAACTTATAAAAGCATAACATGTGCTAAGGATACACTGTGGTAGTCCTCTTCCCTAACTAAAAAAAAAATAATTATACAAGATAATGAACATATTCCATCAAAAAACAGGGAAAGTTTTTGTTAAAAAAATAAGTAAGTTTAACAAAACTAATATAATATTAAATTCTGCCTTTGAAAAGAAAAGATGTTTTTAAAATATAAACTTTCTAGGTGGGCTTTGATCAGTAATATATTTCTCTTGTAAAACCATAATATTTTGTTTAATATGACTAACTGTAATTCTTTTTTTTTTTGAGCTTATGTATAACAGGGTAATGGTGATTTGGAAGGCTTTACTTTTTATATCATCATACAGGTATTTAGTCCATGTATACGTACAAGGAAACTTTACTTGCACAAATTTTCTTTTCTTTTACTCTCTATCAAGGGGAAAAATAATATTTTTATTCCTTATTACTGCTTTCATGTTTACTTGTATAAAAATGTTTAAAATGCCACTTTTATTCTTATAAACTTTTTTAAAGGAATCACAATCCTTCTATGTACAACCATCTTTAACATAGTTAGATACATGAAACAAAAAGTACTAACCACTGACATCAATCTTGTGGAGTCCGACATACCCGATGCCCCTTTCTATAGTAAAGACAACAAGTATAAAACTCTCTGGTCTGATGCACAGACCAGTTTCAAGCATTTCATGTAACATCCACTGAAACTGTGTGTTAGCCACTTACATTTATTGCAAAATTAGAAAAAAACTAAAAACAGAAAATTTTTGTTAATGTTTGAGTCTACAAGTAAATTCAAGCTTGAGCAAATACAGTGTATCTGAATAATTACAACATACTAGATTTTACAAATTATAAAGTAAATTACAACCAAGGTTTGAAACACTCAAAATTAACCAAAGGTTTGTCTGTAATATCTTTAACTCTGTAAATATTACCATTTAATAACTTTCTTTAAAAATTTACACAAAAATTATATGAAATTACTGAATTAATTTCACTTTATAATAGATGAAAATGGATATTCAAAAACTGTTAAAAATATATTTCAATGTATATCCAATAAAAAAATAAAGTACATAACTCAGAGTAAACTTGCTCTTAAACTTGTAAAATTACCTTTTCTTTTACTACTATCAAACACAATATTACATCAGTCTACCATCTGTTCTGCAATTCAAAACTACTTGCTTCTAATCATGTTTTGCATTGCTGTCAATTTTTACTGTACTATCATTTTTTGCCTATCTTATTTGTTCTGCACTACTCTTAATTTGCTATTTTTCATAATGTGCTAACCATGCTCTGAAATACTCACAAAAGAGTGCTGTAAGTTAAAAACTACTATTTGCTACTTCTATGCTGCAGTATTTAAATTTGATTTTGTATGACAAACTATAATTAAAATGTACCACTAACACAGATGTTTGCCAGTAAAAAGAAACAACTTGCAGATATGGTAAAAATTGAATGAAAAATTTGTAGTGTATTTTACTGTAGGGTCACGATTTCAACACAAATTATATAATATTTACGTCCACGTTTAAATTCACCAACATTTAATGTAATAAAAGAAACAAATTCAGACTTAAAAGGATAAAGGATGTATTACAACTTTGTCCATCTGAAAATGAAAGACCAATACATTTTTTAATGATTATTTTTATGCAAGAAATAATCAAACACCTTTCATAGCCTTCTCATGAATTAATAACAGAACCAAGTACTTCTATATATTATAAATCATGCTTTCCAGACAAGACCTATTTTGCCAACATAACATTTTTACTTGACATAAGACTATTCCAAAACCATTTATATATTCACAACATGCAAGTCATTAGCATGTATGAATTAGATAACTAATATTTTTATATTTGTGCTCATGAAATGGATGATTTACATGCAAGAAATGCTTATTAAATAAATGTACTTACACAGGAGTAAAAATCTATTTGTTCAAACCAAGTTACAGTTTAATTATTAAACAAAAACAATTAGCACACATGAAACTGCATACTGACAGTGAAATTTTGTAAACCAAAAGAAACAAGCATTACAAGTAGTAACATTTCAGAAAAAGAGGTAAAAGCAATAAATGTCTACCACCAACACAATAGTTTAATACTTATAAATCTTAACCACATATCACTGATGAATCAGTTTAATACAAAAGAATAATAACAGAAGAAAACTTCATTCTTGATTCCTACTTATTTCGAAGTAATTTTTCCAATTAAAATCATTAATTTATATTTATTGATATCTTAACCACATATCACTGATGAATCAGTTTAATACAAAAGAATAATAACAGAAGAAAACTTCATTCTTGATTCCTACTTATTTCGAAGTAATTTTTCCAATTAAAATCATTAATTTATATTTATTGATATCTTAACCACATATCACTGATGAATCAGTTTAATACAAAAGAATAATAACAGAAGAAAACTTCATTCTTGATTCATACTTATTTCGAAGTAATTTTTCCAATTAAAATCATTAATTTATATTTATTGATATCTTAACCACATATCACTGATGAATCAGTTTAATACAAAAGAATAATAACAGAAGAAAACTTCATTCTTGATTCCTACTTGTTTCGAAGTAATTTTTCCAATTAAAATCATTAATTTATATTTATTGTATCTTAATACTTAATTTTATCTCTATGAAAAATCTAGAAATTCCATTACCTGTGGCTACTATCCTTTGTATATTTTTTATATCAGAGATTCTAAGTTTCATGTCTTACTTTGAGTTGATTCATGAAGGCAGCTTCCTCTTCCAATGCTTTTTTAATGGCTTCTGGTTTTAAGCCATTAATTTCTGTATCTGTACCACCCACAGTTCCAAAGGCATCGCTTGTTGAAGAGAGAGCAGACACAGCACTCTTCAAATTGCTAGTTCCTCTGCAAATTCACAGACCAAAGAAAAGTATTTTCAGTATAACATTAGCTAATGCTGTTGTAATTATTGAAAATGAAATAGAAATGTAGGGTTTATTAGTTTTACAAATTTGACATTTTTACACATACCTATCTAAAACACTTC
Source organism: Tachypleus tridentatus (assembly GCF_004210375.1). Classification (NCBI taxonomy): domain Eukaryota; kingdom Metazoa; phylum Arthropoda; class Merostomata; order Xiphosura; family Limulidae; genus Tachypleus; species Tachypleus tridentatus. Next base: position 21,012,109 of record NC_134829.1, read on the forward strand.
AAAATATTTATATGATTTAGCATTTAATAAAAAGGGTGTAAAATGCAAGTATAACAGAATTATTTCCCTCTATTGTACAGAAATGTACAAATGGTCAACACTATACTCAGCAGTAATGAGTTAATTCACTCATGTCTTCCTGACAGAAATGTCACATAACAAACATGTGAAAACAGTTTAGACTGAAGGATACTACATGTGAAAATTGTAACAAGACTCCATGTGTTAGGAAGATCTGTACGGAAGATACTGGAGAAAGTAAATTATCATAAATAAGTACTAATGATTATATAGACAGTTACAATTGGAAGCTCCAAACCTTCAGAAATGAGATAAAGTAATTCTTGGTATAAGAATATGATTAGGGACAACAATCAATCTCTTGGTCCATCTCAGCTGTCCCAACCTTTAAGCCAAACTAACAATATTTAAAAGAGAAATTAAAGTCATCCCTTAGTATTCATATACCTATCACATGTATTTCACCTGTACTTCAAGATAGAATAATCTGACTCTTTCCTCCCTATTTGCTCCACAAACTGTTCTCTCCACATGCTATGACAAGGAATTGATTTACCTATAACTATAACCACTTTTAAGTTCACAATCTATATCCTTCTCTTTCTTTTCCTCCCTCCAATAGTTACTCATCTATATATGCCAAGGATTGAAATCTGTTGCTCAATAGCATAGGGCCTTTACAATTACAATTAAGTTCACTACTTTTAACCCTGACACTACATTTTCTAACTTTCTGAATGTCACTGTTAGTCTTAGCTGATACCTCCTTTGCATGTAAAACCTTAAGCTTCTCTTGAATTCCTGCTGTCACTTCCTATAGTTTATACTTCTCTTTAATCTATTTCCTCACTTTTCCTCCAACCTGTGATCTCTACATACAAATTGAAAATCCTCACTACTGGCTTCCATGAAAGTGCATGGTAGTTCATAGTTTCCAAATAAAACCCATTCACTGCACATATCACACCTAACAAACTGGGAATGCTTACCCCCAAAACTAGTTTTAATTGTTTTATTATTTGTAGAATTAAAATAAACACCCAATAACATAATTAAATTAGTAGCCTGTGCTTAACAGTGTTGAGCCTACATTTGACAATTAACTAGTTTTTAGATTATATTCATTAAATAAAGCTATATTTAATTTGTCTTACAATCTTACTGCATGTTAAAGTACAACTAAGCCTAATCTAACATTATACTACAAAAATCTAAATCAAAAGCTTATACCTACTATTTTAAACAATCTTATTAAATCTAGTTATTTTTTGTTGCTCAATCATAATTTCTAAAGATAAAAATAAAAACCAAATCTCACTTAAAAATCCACAATATTATAAGGATGTAGCATTTTATCATCATCCTTTGACATAAATGTTACTTTCAGAACAGTAAGACAGTAGCATAAAGTGGCCTCACTGAATGTTTAGCTGCTCATAAGCCATTTCTTGGAAGATATAAACAAAAAGAAAGGATAGAATGAATATCTGACTTCATATAACAGAATGAGCAAAACTGGAGGTTGGTGCTGTTTATAGATGATTCCTAGTTATCCTATTAATTTTTTCAATAACAAAACAAAGAAAAGTACCATGGTTAAAGTATAGCAGCTACAGTGAAGCAAGCTAAGGAACCAATACTGATATGGTCTGCATCTCAGTCATCAATAGCATTTAAGAGGTAATAGTAAATTCTTATCCATCATGTTATCCCCTTTGCAATAACACCTTCAATAAGGTAATCTCAAACATGCAGTAAGTATGGTGAAACATTATTTGGAATTAAGAAAAACCAAAAACAGAGTGAACCATGAGGTACCCAATGTGACATTCAGTTTGACTGGACTCCATTTAATAACATCCTTCTGCCTTTTTTCACACCTAAAAATTAAATTTTTTAAAAAGTTTTTTATGATACATTGTTAAAGGATTTTTGAAAATCAAGATACATACATCCACACTGCATAACTTAATATTTGTTTGTCTTTTGAATTTTCTGTAATAATGTATTGTATTAAAAACAAATAACTTATATGCATTTATTCTTTGTTTGTAATACTTATGTGTTGCTTGTGTATATCTAAAATTATTTCCAATGCTTTATATGCAAGTAAATGTATCCATGTGCACCACCTTTCTCTCTTAAACACGTTTACAGTCGCAAAGCTCTATATTCAACTTTATAACTTACATGAAAACTAATTGTGGTTACAACATTCAACAATACTTTCTATATATCAAAACTAAAAATAAAAAAAATTTACAAATACAGAACCCAACCAGCTAAATTTATTGGAAGAATAGGTTTTGAAATTTACCATATAATACTTGTTTTGTAAATAGAATATTAACTACAAACTTGCATTAGGCGTGGGCAAGTCCTGCGGTTGAGTACTTAAAAAAAACAGAAACATATAAAATAATCAATATACTACCAAATTACCCTTTGTTTTCAATAAACGAGTCTATGGAACACCATTTCCAATTTATTAGTAGTTACAAGAGCAGCAAGTTACACAGTGTCTGATGTGACTGTCAGCTTCACAATATGGTGCATGTATTATAGGTACTAGCAGATAATGGGAAACTGAAGAGCCACAAATATTTACATTGAAAAAAAAATTATAAAAAGCAGCACAAACTGGTGATTTTTTAAAGGAACTATTGGGAATGGTGATAAGATACATTTTACAAAATAAGAGTGGTAAATTTGATCTGAAAGTTTGACCTGTAGATACATAACATACGTATACATGTACTACACCATCAATAATTTCTAATGCTGTGTCTACACACCTAATCTGAGAGCAAGAAAGGCACATGTGAAGTATGTTTTATGGAGGAATAATACTTGGTTGGATGGCATTTATTAACTCAAAGCAACTACGCTATTTGCAACAAATAACCAGTAAAAATGTAAAATTGTTAAAAAATATAAAAATAAACTGAGGTAAAATGAAACAATGTCCAAAATTCAGATAAAAGATTTAGATAGAATTAAAAAGGCCAATGGTTCATAAAAAGTTAAAAACAAGTAAGATAAACAGTGTTAACATCACCAATGACATCATCCAATATCAAAGCTACACCTTCAGAAAACACATGTCTGAGATAATACCATCACTAACAATTGTAATACGGCACGACAATCAAATGTGGGTTATCATGACTTGGGCATCACAAAGGCCACACATTGGTGGATCAGTCCCAGATAAAAAATATTATGCTTAAAAACTGTGACTAATACATAGTCTAGTTAGAACAACTTCCTCCTTCCAATCTTTACAGAAACAAGATGACCAAAGAACAACAGAAAGTTTGACCTGAAAAAGCTAGCTATGATGTTGCTCACTCAAAGTTGACTGCTAATTGGTACAAAGCTGAACATTCACTGCAGGACCATATATAAGGGATAGGCATGGCTGCGATGTCAGAGAGCTCATACTCGTGAATTGCAACAATACCAGGTATCCATACAACTGGATATGAATAGATGATATCAGAAGAATAAGCTAGATACTGTTAAATATTAAATATCAATGAAAACAGGGTGAGGACTAATGCTAAGCGATTTCAGGGGCAGTAGAGAGCTAAGAAAGTTAGTGTGAATCATAGAATGTGTTTTACATAGCTTTTACATGATCCAGGGCAAGAAAAATGGCAAACAACTTGGCAATGAACAAAGAAACTACCAAGCCACAATAAACCATGGCAGTTCCCACATTTTGAACCATCAGTCTAAAGTGGAATGAAATAAGGGTTCAAAAAATGTTTAGCAAAGAGAAGATGGTACTTCCAATCAGTAGTGTTTTCCTTCCTTAAATAATTCATAAAGATCACAGATGAAAATGGTAATAAGCCATGGCAGGATGGGCTGATCAGTGGAGTAAGCAATGTCATCCAATGGCATACTCAACTTACCCAGCTGTATCTGGATATGAAGGCCAAAAAGAAGAATGACAGACCTTCTGTTCCAAAAGAGCATAGCCCAGTGAGGAAGAAAAACAGAAATCCAAGTGTATCAAAGTTTAATGTCATACTGCACAGAAAATTGCAAATGGGAAAAATAAAAAGGAGGTCATGGAACTCTGGAATAGAAAACTACAGAAAGCCCTCGTGCAGAAACGAAGCCCCAGATGATGAATAGTGTCCAGCCTCTTCAAGGCCAAGGTCCTGGCAGAACCATAAAACCATAGTCAATTTGGGATTGAAATGAGGTACAATAGATCTTGAGCCTAAAACATTGATTCCCCCATACGAGAAGTGGAAGAAATGACAAAAAAATTGTTTGGTGCCCTTATATACCTGTGGCATAGTTGCCTGATGTGAGGAATGAAAGTCAACTTATGGTGAAAGATAAGCTCTAAGAACTTTGACTCAGGGACCACAGGAAGATCAACATCACTGAGACAGGGCATGAGATCAGAGTGTATATATATATAAAGATCAACATCACTGAGACAGGGCATGAGATCAGAGTGTATATATATATAAAGATCAACATCACTGAGACAGGGCATGAGATCAGAGTGTATATTCTGTTGGTGGCAAAAGTGCATGCACATAGATTTGGAGAAAGAAATTGTAAAACTATTTGTTGTGATCCATTTCAACAAGCAACTGAGGGCAGTTTAAAGATGCCACTCAATAAACCTCATGTTTGATGGCTGACACAATATATGTTGAAGTCATCAACATACAGCTCATTTGCAACAGCAAGTTGTACAGTGATGGCATTAATCTTGATACTGAAAAGTGTGACACTCAAGACACAGCCCTGAGTGACTAAGTTCCAGTGAAAAAGAACCAGACAGTGTTGAACTCGCACAGATGTGGAATTGTCTTATATAAAAAGTAAATGGCTATGCAACCTATAGGAGTGTGGGTCCCACAAAATACTTTACCTCCACATAGTATTGTAAGTCTTCTTAAGGTCAAAGAATAAAGAAACAACATATTCTGTCTTGAAGAAGGCTTCCACAATCAATGTTTCAAGTTGAATCAGGTGGTACCTGGTGAAGTGCTGTCAACAAAATCTACTGGGTGGAAAAAAGGAGGTTGTTTGAATTGAAACACCAAACAAGACAAGTATTAACCATACTCTCTAAAACCCAAAAGAGACAACTAGTCACAGCAATTAGATGATAGAAGGAATCTTGAGATCCTCCCCAGGCTTTGAGTAAGGGAGGACAATCACCCAGTGCTAAGCATCAGAAAAACATTTTTCTGACACATCCATTTAAAAACAATCAGTAAAACAACAAGAGAGGCAGGAGAGAGTTGGTTGGTTGGTTGATTTAGTGTTTTATGACACAAAGCAGCTAGGCTATTTGCACCAAACATCTGGTAAAAAGTTAAAATTAAATTTAGTAAAATTCATGAATGGAAAATTAGGTAAAACAAAACAAAGTTAAAAAACAAAAACAAATAGCATAAAACCAATGTTTACATCTAGTCTACAACACTAACAGAAAAATTATAGTAATAAAAGTTGTAAAGGACCTTCTGTAGCATAACTGTAATAATCATAACTCGCCACAAAGACTAACAGGTAAGTACGAAAACCACCATCAGTCACAAGAAGTTAGCTTTTCCAGTCCTGGTTCCGAGTTATTTGACGTTATGGCCATTTTGAAAAAGTAAAGTAACAAAAGTTTTAAAATACTTGTAGCAAAATTTTAATAATAACTCACCAAGATGAATAATGGGTAGTTCAAACAGCAGTGTTAGTTACCTGAAGTTGGCCTTTCCAGTCTTGGTTTCGAGTTATTTGACGTTGCAGCCCTTTTCTAATTTCAAATCGAACTAGATGTACTTTGATTCTTAAAAGGGAATTACATTAAAAAAGGCCTAATGTACAAATTAAAAAAACTTGTATGGCATCAGGAAGATTAATGGCCTTTAAAAACTAAAAACATTTCCAAGGTGGACAGTGTCACCATCATCAATGACACTGTCTAACATCATGGACAAACCATGGGACAAACAATGTTTAAAATGGTGCCATCATTGAGAGTTGTAATGACGGCAATAAAGCAAAATGTGGCTTATTGTGACCTGAGTGTTACACAGACTACACATTGGTGCATCAGTTCCAGATAAAAGAAAAGGATGTGTTAAAAAACTGTGACCAATGCATAGTCTAATTAGTACAACTTCCTCTTTCTGATCCTTATGGAAGCAAGACAGCCAAAGCCCAATATAGGGTTTTATTTGGAAAAGCTTGTTTTCACGTTGCTCACTCCCAGTCAACTGTTAGCTGGCAAGGAGCCGAGCCTTGAATACAGGACCATAGTCCAAGTATGGAACAGGCACAGCAGTGATAATGCCAGAGCAGATAGATTTAACTGAGGTGTCGGTGAGCTCGTTCCCACAAATACCAATGTGGCCTGGTATCCAGAAAAATTGGATAGAAGTAGATGTCAAAAGAGAAATGGGCCAGTTGGTTTTGAATATCTGTGAGAAAAGGGTGAGAACTAACAAGAAGCGATTCCAGGGCCAGTAGAAAACTAAGCGAGTCAGTATAAACAGTGCAGTTTAAGTACTGCTCAGCTTCTATGTGATCCAGGGCAAAAGAAATGGTGTACAGTTCAGCAATGAACTCAGAAGCCATAAAGGGGATTCTGCGTGCAACCACTGAACCACAACGAGCCATGGCAGAGCCCACACAGTCACCTGATTTTAAACCATCTGTATAAATAGGAATGGAAGAATGGTTCAAAAGATGTACAGCAAATAACAGACAGACAGTATTTCCAATCGTGAGTGTCTGCTTTCTCAGATTACTTAAAGACAGGTCACATTTGGGAACTGTAAGAACCCATGGTGGGATGGGCTGACCAATAGATACAGCAATGTTATCCAAGGAGAGACTCAATTCATCCAACTGCACCTGGATATGAAGGCCAAAAGGAGAAATGGCTGATTGTCTGTTTTTAAAAAGAATGGCCCACCAAAGAAGGAAAGCACAACCCCAGGTTGGATGCTTTGGTAAGGAATGGAAAGTTGCCTAGCATATAGTAAAGATAGTTGCAAATGACAGAGGTGCAAAGAAGGTTAATGAGACTCTACATATAAAGCTCTGAACTGGGGAAGTGCAGATAGCCCCAGTGCAGAGCCAAAGTTCTTGATGATAAATGAGGTCCAGCATCTTTAAGGCCGAGGTTGTCCATAGACAAGTAATCCATAGTCGAGTCTCGATTAAATAAGAGCATGATATATCTTTAGCAAAGAACATTGATCTGCTCACCAAGTGGTGGAAGAGAGGACATGGAGGATGTTCAGTGCTCTTGTAAATTTGACCCACAGCTGCTTGATGTGTGGTATAAAAGTCAGCTTACAGTCAAAGATAAGTCCCAAGAACTTTGTCCCAGGAACCACAGACAGCACTACTTCACCGATATGAAGTTCAGGATCAGGGTGAATACCTTTGTTGGCAGCAAAATTGCATGAAAACGGTTTTAGAAAGAGATAAGTTAAAGCTGTTTGCCATGGTACACTTCAGTAAATGATTGAGGGCAGTCTGTAGCTGCCTCTCAATGTATCTCATGTTCGACAAATGACACGAGATGTGAAAGTCATTGACATAGAGCCCGTTTGCAACAGTGAGATGGAGTTATTCAGTGATGGCATTAATATTTATACTGATAAGTTTGAGACCCAAAAGACAGCCCTGAGGGACTCCAAGTTCCTGTAAAAAAGAACAGAAAAGTGTTGAAGCCACACGAACTTAGAATTTCCTGTCCATTAAAAAATATTTAATAAAAATGGGCAAATGACCATGTAACCCATATATATGGAGGTTCTGCAAAATTCCATACCTCCATTTTGTATCACAAGCCTTCTCAATGTCAGAATATTGATACAAGATGTTGCCGTTTGTGAAAGGCTTCTATGATTGATGTTTCAAGTCGAATCAGGTAGTCCACAGTGGAGCACTGTCTTCAGAACCCATACGGGGTGGGCGAAAGGAGGTTGTTTGATTCAAGGAAACAGACAAGAGGAGCATTAACCATCCTCTCTAAGGTCTTACAGAAGCAGCTCTTCAAAGCAATTGTACAGTAGTTTGAAGCAATCTTGGGATCCTTCCCAGGCTTAGTGAAAGGTAGGATAATAGCCTGGTGCAAGGCATCAGGAAAAACATTCTCTTGCCAGATCCAGTTAAAAACAATTAGAAGAATAGCAAGAAAAGCAGGAGATAGATGGTGCAGCATTTCATAGTGTACATCAGGTTCAACTGATGTACTGCTAGACCAATGAACGACCAGTTTCAATTCCACCAGTGTAAAGGGAAGATTATAGGCATAGAGACAATCAGCTCAAAAGGAAACAGGTGATCACTCTGCCCAAGTCTTGATGGGTAAGAAGGATTCTGTCCTGGGCCAAATGGGCAGGTCTTTGCTGTTGGAATAGGATTCCAGTGAATGAGGATGTGAAACAATGATTGTTTTTGTATATTGAGGTGGGAGAAGAAGATGTATCCAAGGAGATGCCTGTACCAGTAACCAAAAGAAGTGGATCTTGGGATTTGTTGGAATGTGTGCAAGGGACAGAGACAGGTGTTGAAGTTGATTCATCAACTTTTTTAAACATGGAGGTCAAAAGACTTTTCATTTGTTTGAAAAACGTTTCTTTTGGAGGCACAGAGATCCATTTGCACTCCCACTGTAGTAGTGGAACGAAGCGCAGCAGCATACATCTGAGATGAAGTGGTGGACAGCAACTTTTGAGCCTCAGGGTAAGTAATGTTATGAATCATTTTCAAACACTGCAGCTCTTTTTCTTTTAACCATTTAAGGCAAGAACGAAAGTAGGATGGTTAAGAACCATTGCAATATATGCAACGAGGGTCCATTTTACACTCATAGGCATCATGGTCCTTGCCACCACAATAAGCCTTGTCAAGGAACCATGACATGACATCATTGAGTGACCAAACTGCTAACACTGGAAACATCGGAGAAGATTTGGAATGTATGGCTGTACCCTGCAATTAAGATAACCTGCCTTGATGGTGGCAGGTGGACATGGTGATGTAAATATCAGAATGAGGATATTGATTGGCATCGTAATTCCATCTTGCAAGTGGAGATGCGCTTCATTGCAGAAACTCCTTGAGTGGAGAAACCAGCAGGAACCTCTGACTTGGGAATGTTTTCCAAATCCCACTCAACAATAGCTCCTTGTGATGAATTCAAAGTAGCATGAGGTGTAACCTCAATAGGTATATGTGCAATTGCCTTTGAATGCAAGAGGAGTTTACTGTGTTGAGATGTGGATGTTTCCACCAATATGTCACAAGATCAAAGCTTCTTTACTGACTTGAGAGAGCCAGCAAGTCCTTCTAGTCCCTTCTGAATGAAAAAGGAAAACATTTGCCCTGACGATTTGTCAGAAAGAGAATGTAGAATAAAAAAAAATGAGGTACAAAAGGTGTTACAGATGTTGAAGATTGCTGCTAAAAATCTTCAAGACATGGTCATTTACCTATAAACTGTTTTTTCATTATTTTACACCCTTGTGCAAATTAATTGAAACAAATGGTAATTTTACAATATTTTCAGCATGGCGGCTGGTGTAGGCTTGCTGGACCCGCTGATTTCCTTTAATAGTAATTTTTTTTCACACAGACGGCGTCATTAGCTGTGTTTTGCAGTACAGTCGATCTATTTTTGGGATATATGACGAAATTTTGAGGAATATTACGTCATTCGAAATTGCTTTAGAAGGGCAAGGAGACCAATCAAAAAACAACTTCTTACCAACTCAATGAACAAAAAACGGTATCAATGGGGTCTGAAATACAAGAACTGGACGCAAGAACAATGGAGGAAGGTGTTATTCAGTGATGAGACTTATTTCTTTGTACAGGGTCAAAGAAGTCTGTATGTTCGCAGATCTCCAGGTGAGAAACTTTGAGAATCTCACATCAATCAGTTCGTAAAACATCCCTTGAAGAAGATGTTTTGGGGCTTTTTCAGCTACTATGGCGTTGCAGGCTAACATATCGTAGAAGAGGACCACAGTACATTGAAGTTTTGCAGAGAAGAGTCGTTCCAGAATTTAAAAAGATTTCCAAGTGGATCTGGCAATTTTCTGCAAGATCTGGCACACATTGAAACTTGTGAAGAATTTTATTACTACATGCGAATAAAGGTACTGAACTGGCCTGGAAACTCTCCAGACTTAAATCCTATTGAAAATCTTTGGGCAATTTGTAAAGAAAGACTTCAGGGAAAAGACTGTACTACGAAAGATAATCTAATTGAGGCCATAATTAAGGTGTGGTACCGTGATCCAAAAATTAGTAAAGATTGCAGTCAACTCTTGGACTCAATGCCAAAGTGGATTAATGATCTTCTGAAAAATAAAGGCAGTCATATCATGTATTAATTTGTGAGTAATTTTTGGATTCTCAGAAATAAAATGCAAAAAATTGAAAAAGTCATAATTTTCTGTCTTGTTTTAATTAATTTGCACAAGGGTGTATTTAAGTTTTTACTTGGAGGATCCATAACTAAAAAGGAAAATTTCTGTGCTCACTGACCCCACCTACCATGGAACCCCACAATGTCAAACAAGGACACTGCAGTAATGCCAGGGTTTCGTAAGCACTATACTCAAACACTAGCATCAAATACGATGTCCACAACACCTGTTGAGAACGTCCAACACTGGTACTTGGCTGACCCTAGCCCAAGTGGATCAGCCGACTGACTCAAGGGGAGCCACCCCAAGGCTGCCCGTTTACAGAAATTCAAGGCCAAAGTGGTACATTGGGGTTGGACCCCTCAACCATCAGGATCCTCTCCTTCCCTTCACAGATTTCCACACATGGTAAACATGGGAGTGGATGTTTAGATTGCAGAGGATGTAAATTGAAAGAGCAGAACCTTCCCTGGGAGGTCCCCTCACCATGTACAGGAATTCACACCAAGGGGGGGTGGGACGCAGGAGAGATATTGCACAGCATTTCATAGTGAACATCATAAGGTCTGAGCAATGTATTGCCATACTGATGAAGAGCAAATTTGAGTTCTACCATTGTAAAGGTATGATTATAGTTGCAGATATGATTGGCCCAAAAGGAAAGAGGTAATTGTTCCTTCTGAGATTTGATGGCCAAGAAGGTGGGGTAGAGGGGAAGAAACAGAAATGTTGGGTGCACATTAAAAGCTCTCACTAAGAGTTTTAGCAATGTTCTGTACATCAGCAACTTCCTGGACACTGGAGAGAAAGATGGAAAGGGAATAGGAGGCACACAGGTTGGGTAGCATTGACTACAACCAATCTCTGATAAGTAGATGATCACTACTCCTTAAGTCACTGTCAAAACTCCAAGAAAAGTGAGAGAAAAGTAAAAGGGAACAGTTAGAGAGATCAATGGAAGTAAAAGATTGACTAAGTTCTTGAAACTAAGTGTAAAATCCAATACTGAAGAGAGAGAAAGCCTGAACATTTGATCAATGTAACAATACCTCCCATCAACATGAGCATCACCCCAGAGAGAATTGTGTCCTCTAGCAATAAAGTGGAAATAGCAACTGTTCAACAAGAGCATCAAGGTCTGATTAATCATAAGTCTCTTCAGGAGACAGGTAGAGAGAACAAGCAGTGAAGGTACAATACAAGGAAACCCAAATGGCTATGCCCTCCAAGGGTGTACATGGAAAAGACAATATGAGCATGTTCTGGCTCACCAGCAGTACCACGCCTCCATGTACTTGTCCATCATACAATTTGTCATTTCAGTATAAAGAAAACTGCTGAAAGGTGACTGAATCTGCAGGTTTCAGAAATGTTTTGTGTGAACAAAGACATAGGATAAGGTTCAATCAAGGACTTTATATTATCCAGATTAGAATGGAAACCTCAACAATTTTACTGCATCAAAGTGGCCATTTTTATTTAGATGGAGGAGAACTGGGTGAAAAACCATTTGGTTTAAGACCATACAGGTTTTTATTATTAGTAGGAGGTCTGTCAACCTCTATGGATCCTGCATTTGGTTGAGTTGGCAGGTCTCCATTAGTAGACAGAGTCCAGAAACAGAGTGTGAACAAATAATTGTTCTACATCTTGGGGTCAAGGAAAGTGGACCCAAGCAGACAACAGAAGCCAGGGCCTAAGGAAGCAGACCAGGGCAGTCATTGGATGGAATGGTGGAAACAGAGACAGGAGTAGACATAGACTTGTACACCTACTTATTCCAAGAGTGCAAGAAGTTCTTGATGTGATTAGAGCCACTGAAACATCTGTCTGCACACCCACTGTAGCAGTGGTGCACAGTGTAAAATCATATGTCTGAAATAGAGTTGGGGACAATAACTTCTGAGCCTCAGGTATGAGATGCTGTTAATGGTTTTTAAATGTTGTATCTATTTCTCTTATACTCACTTAGGGCAAGTAAAAGGGTGGGGAACCACGAAAGTTAATGCAGTGAGGTTCCAGTTTGCACTTCTAGGCATTGTGGTCTCTGACACCACAAGAATAGATGTCAAAGAACCATGACATGAAGCCTTTTAATTGCTGAAACTTGAGACATAAGACAGTGCTAGGAAGGTATGGCTATACCTCATAGTTCAAATAATCTTCCTTGACAGGAACAGATGGACATGGTGACATAAATGTCAAAATTAAGACACTGGTCGGAAGCATAATTCCTTCTTCGTGAGTGAAGATATGGCACACAGCACCAATTCCCTGGCTGGAGATATCAGTAAAAATCTCAGACTCAAGGATATTTTTCAAATTCCTCTAAATAATAACTCCTCATGAGAAATGTAAAAGAGATTGAGAGTTACCACAATGGTTATATCTCCAATGGCCTAAGAATTCAGGAGGGGGTTGTTGTGTTTTGGTGTGAATGTTTCCATCAAGGTGACCTCAGAACATAGTTTCATAATGGACTGTGGAGAGCCAGTTAGTCCCTCTAATCCTTTCTGAATAAAAAAGGAAGACAACTGTTCTGAAGATTGGTCAGACAAAGAACAGAATGTGAGAAAACAGTGTATAGGTGTAGAATAATTCAGAGACTGCTGATCAGTCTTTGAGATGTGTTTATTTACCAATTAGCTGTTGTTTTGTTTAATGACTATTTTTTTGAGGATTTTGGGGATTCACAATGAAAGATGAAACATTCAGTGACTCCACCACTATGGAGTCACAACAAGGGGATGCATTACAATGTCAAACAAGGACACTGTCTATAGAAATTCAAGGCCAAAGTGGTGTGTTGAGGTTGGACCCCTTAACCAGCAGGATACTCTTCTCCCCTTAATAGGTTGCCATGTGCAGCAAACACATGGGTGGATGTTCCGATCCCAGAAGAACTTAAAACGGAACCATCCCCTGAGAGGTCCCCCTCACCATGCACAAGAATCTACCTCGATGGGGGAAGAGTAGTAAAAATTTAACTTCTGATCAAAACAAGCTACTAGTACCAACTGGATTCTGCTTCACTTTTATATTGACTCTTTTACAAAAACAACTATATTAAAAAATTGGTATGTGGTATAATGTAAAGTTAATTTTTAGTGTTTTCTAGAAAATTTTGTTTTGTTTGTAAAAGCCTGAGCTGTTTCTGATGGAAAAAGTCTGGAAGCTAGCCTAAATAGTTCTGCTTCCTGGTTCATATTTTTAGATGGGTTAACATAACTTTTCAAACAATCACATATACTTCCAAGTGACCTTCCTTATCACAATACCTGGATGCCTATGTACATGCATTTGTTTTAATAAACAATTACAAAGTTTCAATACTTTTTTCTTCCCACATAAATATATTTGACTTAATGTAATCATGGCTGTGTGAGTTACCTCTTCAATGAAGTACCACTAAACAATTACAAATAAAGTGCCACTAGATATTTATAAATATATCAGCATTATTGTCATTGCTAATTTTGAATGACATTTTTCATCATAACTGTTTTTGTCAATGTATACTGTAAGAAAGAAAAATGCAGATTTATTGGTGAATGGTAATACTTTACGGCTACACAAAAATAAACTTCTCAAAACAGTCTATTCATATTTCTAAATGCTAAGAGGAAAGCAGCTAACAAACATACAGCCTTCAACATATTGAATGATAGTACTTAAAGAACACAATGGCAAAAAATAAATTAATATGATGACAGCAATAATAAAGGAGTTAACGAGTTCATGAGAGCAGCTGCTTCATGTAATACACTTGACTGTTTTTCATAAACAAATTGCATCATAAGTTATTATGTTATATTATAGATGTATAATAATATATATTATACACATTATACTCTTGAGAAATAAGAGTAACTTGCATTAATTGCAGGAAGTATAAAAACATGAGAATAACTAGGTTCATATTAGCTGCAGAAAGAACAGTGTTAGGAGAGGACCTTATATTTAGCATTAGCTGCAGAAAGTAAAAATAAGATCCAACAATGGCTAATGCTTAACATGTTACAGAAAGTACAAAAAGATGAGAATAATTTACAATTGGTATTAGTTGCAAAAAGTATGGAAATGGGAAAGGTAGCATATTTAAGCATTAGTTCTAGAAAGTGCAAAAATAGGCAAGTCAATTATGACTGATATTAATTGCAAAAAGTGCATTAATTTGTGAATGAATTTACCTGGATGCTGTAGCAGATAGAGAAGGTGCACCTTTCTTTCCCTCAAGTGCTTCTAAATGTTGTTCTAGAGCTTCAAGTAGACTACCTGGTGCCTAGAAAATTACAAGGAACTATTAATACATAGTTATCGTTCCAGTGTTTTCTCACTTCGTGTTTTAAACACTTACAATCTCACAAACAGAACAAACTAATTTTTAAATATTCAATTTTAACAAGTTAATTTTTGACAACCATGAAGAAGTACTCCACTACATATTTTACAAACCTTGCTAGACATTTAATGACCATACAGAAATATTGAGATTATAAAACATATGCAACTGATATTTGTGTAGTGAGAAACTTGTGCACAAGTTCAATGAAACAAATTTAATTATAGCTTGTAATTATATATTCTGGCAGATATTACTGCATCAGGGCTCAGGAGAGACTTTGTACAAGTATGAATATAATTAGTAACTTATACAAAACAGGGGACAACATTAAATAAGTGTGGAGGGTGAAAGATTATTATTTATTATGTATATTGTAAATGTCAGACTCATTTTATAACATACTGTCTAGTGTACATATTTATTTTGCGAGTGAATATTCTTTGATTGTTTAGTTTTATTCATAACGAGAGAGCAATTATTTTTAAGAAAATGTTATAGTGAGTTTAGTTATGTAATTTGTTAAGAGTTGTACATTGCATTTGTTGCAACAATCAAATATTGCATGAAATGTATTGATGTCAAGGATATAACAAATAGATGGTTATGTAATAAAATAAATAGTGCAAAATGAATGAAAACAATAGACAAACAAAGACAGAGCAGATAAGAAATAAAGTTACGAGAGGGACTTTGACCATAAAGTTAAATGCAAAGTTAATCATCCTATAATATAGGCCTAATGGTTGATACATATATAAAAGTGAGACTAACAGTGCTGAAATAGATAAGAATAATATAAGCACATATTATTATTATTATGCAGTTAAAGAGAGTTCTGAGGTAATTGAACTTGATTATTTTACTCTGACAAAAGTAGAAAATAATTTGGAAGTAATCCTATATGCAAGAAGCAGAAATTTATTGGAAGTAGGCCTAAATACCAAAAAGGAACAGACAATTTTAGAGTACAGCATACAACCACTGTAACTCAACAAAACAAACGTGAGCTACACTAGGATACTTTGGCAATAGTAACAGAGAAAAGTAGTTTGGCCTGACAAGTGAAATCTGAAAACAATTGAATAGGCATATATGGACTTTTGACAAGTAAAAAAAACAAATAAAAAAACAAACTATATACAGTGTTATGATATGCCTCTTATCTCTATAGTATAAAGAATATTGTCATACTTAGATTTAACTAGTTCAATTGTATAATGTATATTATAATATTTTGAAAACAGGTGGAATTAGCACTGTTCATTTATTTTTGAATTTGTCACTAACAAGCCACGTTCACCTACTGAAGAAGAGTCCTTAGCCCAACACCGTTATTAGTTGAAAATAGTGTAAAGACTACAATTACTATAAACCATGTCAGATGATTTTAATAGATGGGTAGAAAGAGGATCTCAACTGAGGTTAAAAGACAGTGAACTATGAGAGTCTGTTAAACAACAACAGAAGAGACAAATTTAGAAGAGAGAAAAAGAGAGGCTGAAAATAGGTAGAATGAGAATACAAACTTAGATTGCAAAGATCACCCAAACAAAGAAAGGCTAGCCAAATAAAGATACCTAAATTTGAAGGATACAAAGAAAAAGATATGAAAGACTCATCCAAAAATCAGAACTGTGACAAAGGTGACTGCACTGTCTGTCTAAGTCCACTTCTCACAGAAAAAGTCCTACAAATATATGCAGGCATGACATCAGAAGATGCCATGGACTATGACAAATTAAAAGTGGCTTTCCTGAAATGATATGAACTTACTGAAGTCAGATCTGACACTGATAAAAACTGTTTCTATTTGTGGCACATCTGTTGCGATATTTCACCAGATGGACTAACATGGCCATGGATAAAAATAGTTTTAAGGGGCTGGCAGATCTATTAGTGTGAGAACGGTTCATAATCATGTGCTCTATCAGCATGTTACTATTATCAAAGGAGAGAGATCACCAAAAGATGATAAACCTGGCAGAACAGAATATGGAAGCCTATTGAAGTAATATAAATGGAAAGTCCAAGAATATCCAGTTAAATTTAATACCACTGATGGTTGCCAAGAAGCAAGAGTTTACCAAACATTACAGCAGGTTAATAGGAAAAAGGAAAAAGAAAAACTGTTTGTTATGAAATTGGACACATTGCAAAAGAGTGCAAGCCCATCATGAGCAAACAGCAGAAATCTCAACATACAGCAGCTGGAGCTATTTGTAAAGACAGTGCTGGTAAGAAACAAGAAGAGTGACTGACACTATGAATGCTGTCATCAGAGAAAAGAGAATCAAGACTACTCCTCAGATTGACCAGTGTGCAACTAATGGTCAGTTCCAGTAAGCAAACAGATCAATAGTGCTAATAGAGAAGGTAAATGATAAACATCAAGAGGTACCAACAAATCATATGAAAATATGTAAAGGATATGTTGTGGACAAGAAAAAAAAAGATTCTATGAGACTAGCTGCAATAGGGAAGCAGTGAGTACCAGTCTAGTATCCTATGATCAGACAAAAGGTAAAGTACACCTATATGTGCTAATTGATGGAACAGTAAGAAACTTTCTCATGGTAAAAATAAAGGTTGATACTCCATATTATGCAGGAGACCTTGAAACTATGTGTATTAAGATACCACTATACAACTTAGTAATGCAAAACATGAAGGAAGAATTTAGAGGAACCAGACAAAAAGAAAACTACAGAAGTAACTGCAGTCATCAGAAGAGCACAAAAGAAAGGGAGCAAGCAAGATAGTAAACACAATAAAATATCGAATGAGACTTACAAAACAGAGAATCAGAAAATTGAATTAAACTGAACCTATGAAAACAGTTTTACTGGAGAAGCCAAACCCAAAGACAGTCAAACACTTTTATAACAACAAAGACAAGGGTCAAAATTTCAAGATCAGATAGAAGGTTTCAGTTCTGTTACCAACATGCAACAATAAATTTACCCAACTGTGGAAAGAATCCTTCACAGTACATGAAGTGGTAAACAGAATGCACTATAATGGGGTGACTAAAGTCTACCATGTCAATCTGTTGAAGAGATACTCTGAGAGGGAAAATACCTTGAGAGTGTACTTACTGAAATACAAATGGACATGGCAGGTGTTACTGTTGTAGAAGCAGAATCTAAAAACAGTGACTTAATTATAAAAGATGAAGACCTACTAAACCTAAGAGCACTGAGTGAAGATGAGATATACAGAAGTCAACATTTAGTGTCAATTTGACCTATAAAAAGGAAGAGGAACAAAATCTACTGTGTTAGTGTGCAGACAGATCAGGAAATATGGACTCAGGTTTTATTTATACATATAGTTGAATTACTAAAAACAGCACAAATTACTATATTGATACCGTAGAATTTCACTATAATTTAAAAAGCTAGTAACTAAGTTGCATTTAGGTCTAAAAAAATACAAAACTTTGAGCACACTAAAGACACAACCTACCAGATTAGAAAGAACGTGATAGCATTTTAATAAATTAAAACGACTAAAAAAACCACTAGGTGAAGATTCTAAGCTGTTGATTGGTTATCGACATGTCACATATTGATGTAAGTGTATATAATAAACAGTTTCCAAAAATGGAAAGAGGTGAACAGGGCCACTGTTTTTAATTCAGTATATCTCAACAAAATGAAAAAATACAAGTTTTTTTTTTTATATTCTTGTCTGTCAATATTGGTAATTTGAGTTCCTAATTTGAATGCAACTATAAACACAGCATTTTGACATCATAAACATCTAATTTTAACAAGTGCTGCATTCATCATACCACAACTCAGAAAACTCAATATTTAGATGTGTTATTCAAATATTTGCTTTTAAATTAAGAAATCATCTCATATATAATATTAAAGGTTGACTTATATTCTACAATTTGATACCAAACTTATTGACGTAAAATAATAAAATAGTAATTAATTAAAATTTCTGAAGCAAGTAAACAAATGCAATGACATGGCCCTTTCATGATAGGTCAAAGGTCAATACACATAACAGATAAACAACATTAAAAAAATAATTTTAACCATAAAATCCTTATACAGTTTAATTCATTTATTGTGTAACAAATACACAATGGTTATCTGTGCTCTAATCACCATGAGTACTGAAACCTGTTTTGTTTTTTAGAGCTGCAGGTGTGTGATGAGCCACTGGAGGGCAAATCCTTACACAATTTTTCATCTTAAGTTGTGCAATGTGAAATTTTCATGTGACTACTTACAAAAAGTATACATACACACACTCACACCTTTATTTATTATAATACAACACCATTATATACCTGCTTGTTCTTTCTCTTTACCTTTTTCAGTTTTTCTCCTTACACTTTTGTATAAACTATTTCTTATAAAAATCTAATTTTTATATAAACTTTTACAGTTCTCAATAATAAAAATATTTCTTGCAATATTTTCTTATAAGTTTCTTTTTTTAACAAGAAAAACCTCCATGCATTTGTACTTAGGAATTTTTATTTCCAAATAAACAAGTTTTGAATATATGCAAGTATTAAAGCAAGACTGATGTATTTGAACACAACCTAAAGCTCAAAAATTTGTGCTTACCTTAGTAAGGTCTGGTATATCACCTTTGTCTATTCCAACATTCTGTAATGGTATCATAATTTAAATATTAGCCTTTGTGTTAATTCATAAATATAAAATGATTGTTCAAGGTTTATAGTTACGAAAAACTATTTTTTGTCAACACAATACACAAGCATTACAGAGCAAAGTGAATCCATTATCACATTATATAAATAAGTGGGACAGTGTATTATGCATATTTCAAAATTACTTAAACTCTGATTTCACTTGAAAAATACATTATATTTTCAAATTTACAAGTATAAAAGAATTACTTTAATACATGAAATAACCAAAGATTACACAAGTTTTTTTGTTTGAAAGATATGTAAGTAATGTTATGATATCAATTTCTAAATGAAATTTATTGCCCTTTTAATAAGATCTTTGTAAAAATATATGCTGTTATCAGAAACAAATTTAATGTAAAAACAACAAAAAACAAAGAGAAATTAATATTAGTATATTATTAAATACTCTGCAACACTTAATTAACACAGCTAATGAAGACATATTTTGACTTACTTCTGCAACCTTAAGAAATTCTGCTACATGATCCATTCGAATAAGGAACTTTTTGTAAACATCCAATGCTTCTCGACAATATTTTTTGTTCATGTCAAAAAACTTTTCTGGAAGATAATTACATGACTAATTAACAGCACAATAAATATGTTGACGGTATATAAATTACATCTAAAATAATTACAAGAATAATCCAACTATTTGTACAAAACATATTAGATTTTGTCTTTTCAAAAACATGAAGTAAATATACTTATCTAAAAAAACACCTTTCTTTACTCCAACAATTTATTTAAAAATTACAGTTTTCCATATTTAAATTAACCATTTAGTTAAAAACACATAACCACTGATCCAGTTGCAAATACTGCAGGAGTACATGAATTTTGCACAAAATGTTCATAATAATGAAAACTTATTGCAAATGATTACAATAAACAATTTTATTGAATGTTATACAGACAAGAGTCACAATATATTTTAACATGACTTCATAATACTTTACAAATACAGATGAATATGATTGACACATTTTATTTTATCCAAATATATTACACAATTAACATGACAAGTGTTATACTAAATAAAGTTAAGTATGCAACAGATAAATAATAAAAATTCACCTAAAATTTGTTTCATGGATTTAAGAAATATGATAGTATAAATCTTTGATAAGACTTGTCATTATCACCTAGTTAAAGCTGATGCACATTATACCTCACAATTAGGAAGAGTAGAAAGATTAGCAAGATCATACTTCCCAACAACAATGAGAATACTTACTGAAACAAGTTAGTTTTATATGCAGTTGCTTATTTTACTCTTTTATATTCTAGCACTTGCAAAGAATTCCACACATCCCAACAAACAGTAACTACTGTCTTGTGAATACATACCTAAAAGGTTAATAATTCCATCATTGTAACATGCAAAAAGCCTAATTAGATCTCGAAAAAGAAGTATGAAACATGAATTTATCACTCCATTGGTTAGATCACTGGAGCTACACTGAAAAAGGTAAGAGTGAACACAAAATATTAAAGTCTTAAAAATATTCAAACTAAAAAGTAAGATCAGTTGTAAAATAATATTAAAGAAAGAATATAATATTTTTTAAAATGTTCTAAGATTAATGTAGCATTTAAAGATTTAAAATAGATTGTTAGATTTCATGTTATATGTTAATTTTAAAAGCTGCTATGTAGCAAATATATCATCACTATGATAATCTGGCAATAAAATTTGATGACATGAATATCTTGGTTGATAAGTCCAAAGTATTCCAAGGAAAGTTCTCAGAGTTCACTTAGTATTACAACTGATAAGTATTTCAGTAATTCTTAAACAAGAAACAATAGTACTTATACTTGCTGGTTTCCTTTATGTACATGTGCATAAACACAGACACACATATACAGGTACTGAAACTGAATAACAAACTAAATCAAATACAGATTTGTAAGAAGCCTATCAAATTTGTACTCTGCACATTTTTCATCCTTATGGATTAACCTTAATTCCAGAACTAAGCCTTCACCTTTAATCAACTCTTCTGTCTGAAAAAAAACTTTATTGTACTTCAAATCTGTGAAATACTCATTAACTTTCTTGTCAGGATTATACTATGACATACTGACTACTATGATCACAAAATGACCATTAATTCTTGTACAAGGTTATGCTTATTTTGGTCATTTCTACAGCATCTTAAGTTACTTTCTAGTTATCTTATAAGACTCAGAGTCTAAAAGACTATGCAACATGCAATAACACAAATAATATTGTTTGCACTAATACAAAACAATAATATAACACTACCACATTTCAATTTGAAAAACTAATTTGAATTTTGATATAAAAAATAAAACCAATCATTGAAACAAAATTAATTCAGTTTTTCATAATTCTTCAGCAAATAAGGCTTAAATTCAAACACTCAAACAATAAGATTTCTTAGTCTAGGATGATGAAAAGAAAATGAGATAGCACTTACATCAAATTCTAGAAGAGAGTCCAGATGATTTTGAAGAACTGGTAGAGTCTTCAGTAACTAGGTTAACAACATCACATTCAAAAAAGGAAATATTTTATTTCTTCTATAAACTTTTTTTTAAATTTGACACCACTATAAATACAATATGTATATATTTTCTGACACATTTGTGTTTTTATAATCCATAATTTGTAAAAATCTTCAAAATATTAAAATAACCATTTTAAGATTATATTGGTAGTTATTTTTCATAACAGTAAAAAACATTATTGAAAAAACTGCAAATGGCTCATTATTAGAATCATGAATTTCACATAAAGTTAAGTGTGGAGTTCAGACCATAATGTTACTTTCAGATTTGCCATGTTTTTGCCAAGTTACACCAATTTTTGACCAATTATAATCTTCATCAGTAACCCAAAAGCAGTCTATGTTAAGAAAAGGCATTTCAAATACTATAATACTAATTTTTTTAAAAATTGCAAGAATGTGAAAATGGAAAAATAGTTTATTAACAAATCAGTCACATTTGGTCATTTAACTTAATACAGTCTCATCTGTGTGTGATGTAACATTTACCTAATGATTAAAAACTATGAATAAACCTTTTGGTCAACTTCTATATACAAAAAATAGCTAAGTAAATAAACTTACCCCTTCCGTGTTCATAGTTCTGAGCACACCATCTTCCTTCCTGTTTGACGTAACTTATTTTGATAAATCACAACACAAATTTATAAAAACTGAATAGTTAGCATAAGTATAGAATTTCTATTTAACAAACTTAACTAAAGACACACTTAACCTTTTCCAACTTGTTATAGCTCTCTTTTTGTCTGAAGGCACATGACCACATTTATTTTTAAAACATTCTGTCTGGCATTATCTCCACCCCACCTCAACTACATTATAAAATATAACTGTAACTGAAGTTTTAAGAATCAAAACTTTATTTTACATACATTTTATTAACTTTTTTAAATAGAGTAATAAACTTACAAAAAAGTGCTACATTTAATTGTTGTAACACCTGAAGATGATGGGTGATTAAAAATAAAAAAAACATTATGTAATATATGTAGATTTTTCACAAAACCAGTATACGTTTTTCCATTAAACAATAAAGGCAACATTTCGATAAATATGACCATACTGAATGTGAACATTGAAAAAAATGCAAAAAATAACTGTTAGATAAATGTTAAGAGTTTCAGGAAAGTGTAAAACAATTAAATGTTTATTTTTAAATTTAGGCAAAAAACGAAAAAGTTATCTAAGAAACCTACAATATATAACAGAAAAGCTACATTTTTTTTAGATTATTTGTAGCTGTACGTATATATATTTTTTTATGACACTTGAAAACATAATGGCATTCTTCAAAGATGTGATTTCATGAGAGGATATTCAAAACAGAATACTGAAAACAATATAATTAGTATAAAATACCCATGCTCTGTTGCAGGTTTCAAACACTTCTTCTTTACCCCTATACAAAGGTGTGTGTGCATTGTGTAGTAAAAATAAAAATACAAACTTAGGACATCCACTTGCAGTATCTCTGCACATGTGTAAAGTTTTGTCCTGCAAGCTTATAAATGAAGGTTTAAATCAAATTAAAAAAAAAAAATTCAAATAGATACCATAAGCAGCCAGGAACAGAAATTCTGATTCCAGAATTAAGTTCAGCAATTATGCAAGCCCATTCTCAGGTGCCACCATGTTTGAGTGAACTTAAGAGTGTATTTTAGGAATTTGATCATCAATATTATAGTACAATCACAAAACCTAATTAACCCTTTTCACACCAGTGTGTGTTGATTTAACACAAATAGTATTCTGAGTTCACAAACCAAAACTATCAAATCAGATTGCATGAAACTTCATACAAACTTTTCATGTAATATCAGATTTCTATGTGGAGAAAATAAAAATTAACCTGATTTAGTAATTGTATAAATTTTCAGAAACACATTTTTATAAAAATAGAATGAAAATACTTCCTTTCATCTTAAACATCCTATTTTTATGTTGTTTGCTTGAAATGATTTTATTAATAATATATAATTTTCTTATGTGTACATTTTAAATAGACAATCAATTATGACTTTTTATGAAAAACTACATTTCTCTTAATTATATTTATCATTGGACATTCTTATTATTTTTAACACTGCATTCTTTACCTAGTCCCTTAAGAATGTTTAAGACTGAGAAAAATGTTTAACAGTACTTCAGCCATATTATGGTTCTCTTAGTTACACTTGTCATTAGACATTAATATCAGGTCTGTTACAGTCTTTTAACACTGCATTCTTTATGTAGTCCCTTAAGAATGTTTAAGAAAGAAAATAATGTATAATGTAGTATTTCACCCATGTTAAGTTCAGCATATATATTTTCAATAATGCATATCACTCAATATTGGTCAGTTTGTTTTGAATTTTGCATAGAGCTACACAAGGGATATCTCCACTTGCCATCCCTAATTTTTGAAATGTAAGATTAAGGGGAAAGCCAACTCCTGAGCTATTCTTTTACCAACAAACAGTAAGATTGACTGTCATACTATAATGCCCCCACAGCTGAAAGGGCAAGCATCTTTGGTGCAATGGGGATTCGAACCCTTGGCCCTCAGATTACGAGTCGAGTGCTTTAATCACCTAGTTATGCCGGGCCCAATCTAGATCAGAAAAAATACATCAAATACAGTACTGTTCAGAACACTATTTATTTAAGCCATTTGTTACAACAATTATTGTTTGTTATAGTGTGAATATCCTTTCCAGGATGGGAAAGCATGATTATAATTAGTAGACAATGTGGGTTCCACTTTTTTTTCTTCTTTGCTTCCATGTAAAGTTTGATTACAATCCTATCTTGAACATTTTAAGCAGTACTTCACCAGACATATTGACAACACTTTTAGTGTTTCACAATGTTGAGTCAGTTAACAAATATCTTGTTTTAGCATTCCCAATAAAATGTTTTTACTGTTAAAAATCAACAGAAAATATGAACTGACAGGGTTTGCACACAGCCATGATGACAGAATTCAAGGATTTCTTAAAGACTATGTCAATTACAGTTTTCCCAAAACAAAAATTCATAACATGTTTGGCAACTTCCTAGTTTTGTCCCACCATCCAAATAAAACTAAACCTACAGCTTTTCTCGAGAGCCCTCACATTAATACAATGCTTTTCATTTCATGTATATGAAATCTTAAGCTCATTGTATAGTGATAAAACCCTTCTATTCTATTACCAAGTTTTTAAGCTCATCTTAGTCCATTTCCTACTGAACGGTAATATCGCATTCAACCAATGAAAACAGGTGCACATCAAACATCGTGCATTTTCAGCAAAGAATATAATATAAACTAACATATTGTCATTTTCTCTTACTCACTGCATGGCTTCACCTTCAACACATGCTGCAATATACTTACACTGGAAAATCATGTTAGCAAACAGTTTTATGGCAGGAAAAAGACTATGGTGAAAAATCAAGCTTCTTGGAAGCTAAGAGAGTTAAACAGGTGCTGTTCTGACAAAAACAACTAATTAAAATAAATCACTTGGCAACTGACTGACCTCAACCTCAGTAAATGTTTTAGAAGTTCAATTACATAAAACTAAAGGATGTGTTAGAATGGAAATGTTATAGAACACTTAGATTAAAGGATTTTTCAAGGGCTTTTTATAGCAAAATTGAATGAGAAGTTCTTCAAGACAATCCTGTAATTTAAGGACTTTAAGATCTGAGCAAATCTTGCTCAAGTACGAAAAACACAAAACAAACTATGAGAAAAACATGGTTAAAAAAAATTACATTTTATATTTTTAGTTTCTGAAACTTCTCAAAACTGGTTCCATTCTGACCCAAATACCTGTAAAGAAGTTTGTCAATCCATAAGAAGATCAATATTCTGAGATTTTCATTTGAATTCTTCAGTTTTCTGAAAAACTTACCCTCGTTTGACTTTGCAGAAATCAAAAGCTACTGTTCTGTAAGACACAGCTTTTTCATTAAGATATTTTGCATATCTTCTGATAAAAGTAGACATATTATAACCTGAAGAAGGGACAGAAATACAAAGAATGTAAATGTATGAATTTCAATGGTAAGAAACAAAATGTTGTAATCAGTGATGTCAAGAAAACTTAATTGTAGAGAGATATACATGTAAAAATGGCTCGTTTGCGTTGAGATTTTTTTTTTTTAACGTAGAGAAGTGAACAACGTTTCGACCTTCTTCGATCATTGCCAGGTTCACAAATGACCAAAGAAGATCGAAAAGTTGTTCACTCCCCTACGTAAAAGAAAAAAAATATCTCAACCCAAATGAGCCATTTTTACGTATACATAAAATGTTGTAATGACAAATTGATTTAAAGCAACCAATATAATTCATTTCTCAAAATATTTTCCATTTCATAAAAACAGGCTAGCAACTATCTTAAGTCCATATAATTGGGATGCAAGATTGGTAGCTACAAAGTATTTGTATGTTATATATGGTGTGTGTGCCCACATGCAAGTGATTGTTCTTGTAGCAGTAGTTTTATTAAGTTTAGTTTATTTTTAATTGTTTTTGCAAGTACATACTTTACAGAAATGCATGTGTGTATACTTTCTTCTTTTAAAGATAGATGCAATATCACAAACTATTTCAATGTAAGGAAACCAATAATGGATTAATATGACCATATTCGAGGCACATATATTGAGTACACTAGAAAATGAATGTGAAACTTTTATCTTTTTAACTGTGCGTGTGTGCATGTGTGTGTGAAAATATGCAATAACTTTTAGGGAACTTAGATATAGGCTAAACAGTTGTAGACAAAGCAGGTAATTTAACATTTATGTCTGCCTCCAGTTCAAGTTTTAGTTTTACAATACTATGGAATTTAATTTAGGAAAAAAAATATCAAATGTGGCTAATAGCATAGAGAGCTAAAGCAAATGGATGAGAACCCAAAAGAAATTTGCTGTTGAAAGAGCACTCAGTTTGTTATTAAAAGATGCTTCCTAACCTAAGAGGGAAACAACACTAAGGAGATGAAGATCTAGTCTGGAAAATGGTGTTGGAACAGTCCAGCCACAAATACTGTTCCTCAAGAAGAGGAGAAAGATGCACAATCGAGGACAATGGATCTCAAGAGAGATTTCACTGTTTGTGCAATATTTACTGCAAGAGATGCATTTGTATGCAACAGAGGATAAGAGGTTTTAGAGAAAATATGATTCTCAGAACAGAAAGAAAAATGGCCTCATTATGTTCTGACCAGACACTCCAGAGTTTACAGGTGAATGGAAGAAGGTTGGTAAGTACTGAGAGAAGAGATGAAGAAAATTACAAAGTGTACAACACATTGAATAGGTGTAAAAAAGGAGTTAGAAAATTTTATGAGCCACCTCAGATGATCAGCTTCATGAAGATGAAAAGTGTAGAGAAATGATTCTGCTTGGGAATGAGATGGAAGAGGTCAATTCCATGTAAAAATAGGATCTCAAACCTGGCTTGTGAAGATGGTGATAAAAGATTCTCATAATGTAGTTGAAGTAATAGAAGCTGATGCTATCCTAAAAGGAACAGCCTAGAACTAGAAGACACAATTATGGTGAATAAAGCAAAGGAAATGTCTGGAAGACAGGGAAGTTGGAATGTGGAAGAATGCATCTTAAACACTGATCTTGATTATTCACAGTCTGGAAGAAAATGACCAACTTGAAGAAATATAAAATTTTCCATTTGATAGTGTGGGATAACCAGATATCGAGTAAGTAAAAAGTGATAAATCATTGGATGTCAGTTCCTGGTCTTCTTGGGAACTATAGAAAGATCAGAGTAAAAACCCAGATATGGGTCATGGACTCTCTTCATGTTTTATTTGTCCAAAAGGTTCAATACCACATATTTGATATGTTGAAGATAAAGACGATTAGGATAATAAAATGAAACTTACTGTCAAGGAAAATAACGAAGTTTCACGAGTGTATGTGCAGAGGGAACATTATTGAGCATGAAAGTGTGCCACTCTCCCATTCAAAATTTTTTTAATCAATGACTTACTAACTACAATAACATTTGAATGTTTTTATACATTGAATTTGTCAGGTGGTACACAATTTGAAGATAGGTGAAAGTGCAACCAAGTCAATTTGCCATGTAAAGTGAATTTTGTAAAACATGACATGTAGTATCTGCCCACAACACCATAGTATATGTTGTAGTGTTTATTTGATGCAAAGTACAGATAAAAATACCTAAATTTCATTGAAAACTATATGATGCTGCATAGAATTAATTGAAGAACATGAAGGTAATTTTATTCTCTGTCTCCAGTACTAAAAATTGTGCAAGTATAAATAAAAAAAACTTAATTTAAAGAACGTACATGAAAGTATATCTAATATTTCAAGTAACTAATTATTTGATATACGTAAATAGCTATGCTTAGTATCTGAAATTACTAACATCACTAATTTAAGTCTAGCACACCTCTTATTAGGTGTTTGGTGTTTTTCTTAGAGCAAAGCCACTCACTGCTGTACTAGCAGGGGGCACCTCTTATAAGGATAACTGCTAGTCAAAAGATACAAGTAATCTGGATCTTTTGACTTTCCAAATATGTATATATATAGTTATTATATATAAAACCATATAATGTTATATAACATGTAAATTTTATGGTTAATTTGCAATATCGTCCACTATCAATTATCCTACTCTCAACTAATTTTTTATCAACATTTGCTATTCTCAACATGCAATTAAATGTTATTTAATAAAAAAGGAATAGCACTTACTTTGAAGTCCACTTCTATCCACAAAATTACTGAGTTGGAAAGTACAATTGCTAGATGCCAAATACTGTGTGAATCTCTGAAAATAAATACTCAGTTTGAACTGTTAACATTTTATTAAATAGGAAATGTATTCCTGAAAGATACATACCTCCTTTTTCAATAAGCTTTCTTGATTTATACTGCCTTTTATCTCTCTTCACTCATCACTAGCCTTCATAATCTCACACTCATGCATATTAATGTAAAATACCTGCATATTGTGATGCAAGTGATTATTCAGCAACTCCTCACCAATAAGCACGATACTACCCCTATCATAACTAGAATCTTCTCTAATCTTGCAGATGTTAACCACTTATAGACTGTTCATATCACCCTAACCCACACCTGAAGTGGGAAGGATAGGTGAGAAGAGTAAGTTGAAGTATCCATTGAATATACATTTTTCCATTTAGAAAGCATCCAAATGAAAGCCATTAAGTATGAGAAGAAACTAAAAACAACACACTTTTGGGAGACTAAACCACTTCTTAGCCAAGGTATACTCATCATCAGTGGGTAATGTGTTATCAAATATGCTGAAACAAAAGAGGAACCTAAACAAAAATTCCATAAACAATGGGACACTCCTCATTGCAGAGTAGTTAAAGCATGACAAACTGTAAATGGGAGATCAACCTCAACCAACACCTGTAGAAATCTGAAATTGTACATCAGATCCATGATAGGAAGAAGATTCTCTATCTTTCACCTCAAGAATGGTATTGGCAAGGAAGAGGACCTTCTGAGCCAAGAACCCACCTCTGCAGGTATTCACCTCCAACACAACCAACATCATGTTCACTGGGAAATGACATACAGATAATGGTAGAAAGATGGGAGTATAGATGGGTGTGTATCTTGTCAAACAACTGATAGTATTGTGAATTTTTCATACAGTTCATGTTAGGAGGAGGGTACTGAATGTTAAACCTGTGGAAATTGAAGAGTCTTGTCTAGCTACAGCCAACACTAAATCCACTGGAAATGGAAATCAGCAGATGGTAGTAAGAGGAACAACTTTATGGATTTGTATCTACAGTCCAAACCTTGGCAGGATTGGGAATTTATCATCCAGTCTGGAGTAGGAGGAGGGTAATTATCAAACATATATGAGAACATGCGTGGCTGATGTAGCTTCAACCAAACACCAGATACCTGGAAACTGACAGTGGACAGTGGGAAGGAGTATGCCTCAGTTGGAGAGGCAGAATGCAATCTACATTAAAACACTGTTTTAAATCATTATTTCTGAATTATTAAAAACAACATTCCAGTTTTTGATTATGTAAGTTAAGGCATCAGGTACGACAAACTCCATTTATAAATATGATTTCAATACATTGTATACTAACATAGATTTGAAATATTTAACCCTTAAACAGCAGGAATGTTGTAGGTAGCAGCATCAATTGATGATGGCCACTGTTTAAGGATTAATCAGGGAATTCAATGACTTGTTCAATAATATTGTAAATACAGAAATAAACATTCCAAAATTTAAATTTGTTAAAATTCAAAGTAAAAATATATTTCATTTCTGTGTTTATAATAGCTTATTACTTTTAAAGAACGAGTAACTAAAAAAACAGTGGGTATTCTAAGAGGGGCAAATGTTTTTTCAATTGCAGTCAATTTGTATTTGTTCTTTTATGAAAATTGATTTCTTAGAACAGGGTCTAACATCTTCAAGGCTGAGGTCCTGGCAGAGCCACAGACCAGAGACTCACAGTCTAGTTTCGATCAAGTAAGAGCACAATATATCTTTAGCATAGAACATTGATCTGCTCCCAAAGCGGTGGAAGAGAGGACACAGAGGATGTTCAGTGCTCTTGTACATTTGACTTGTAGCTGTTTGATGTATGGTATAAAGGTCAGCTTATGGTCAAAGATAAGCCCCAAGAACTTTGTCTCAGGGACCACACGAAACACAACTTCACCAACATGAGGTTCAGGATCAGGGTGAATACCCTGTTGGCAGCAAAATTAGCTACAAAGATCCTGCAGAAAATGAAGTAAAGCTAATGAATAGCAAAAAGTTCCAAGAGACTGATACAGACAGAGGACTCAAGAGTCTGACACTCTCAAACCTCCCGAGTGTTGAGATTGCCACCAAACCAGAAAAAGAAACATTCATAAAAATGTGACACTTCAGTAGTATTTTTCTGATCCAAGAATCATACAAAGTTAGCCTTGTAAGAATGAGGGAAAAGGATAAAGCAGGCATCTAAAAATCCTGAACAAGGCTTCAATGATCTCTGGAATGAAGCAGGTTGACATTAGTCCAGACCATTCAACAAATCTTGTATGGAGCTGATGCAAGTCTGAGTGGAATTTCTTAAAACTGAAACATGCCCATCATTAACAGAACAAAGATGTTGTCTGGATGCATGATCTTATTCAATGACACTTGTGAAGTAAGTCTTAAAACATTCCAGAAAGATATTAGCAAGAAATGGAATCTAAATGAAGGCTAGAAACAGAAATGAGACAATGGGGAAGATGGATGGAAGTGGAGGACCAGACCTTCCAAGACAATGTTCAGAACCAATATTTTGACCACAAAAAGACCTCTAAATGTGGAAAAAGTGAAAGAAGAATGCCAACTGATAAATGGTTAACAATTGCATGATTGGAGAGAATGCTATGGTATCATTGCATTCCTATTAATGGAGGGTTGCTGCATAATCATTTACTAAGGTGTTACAATTCAGATACTTTACATCCATGAAAGTAAGTAGGGGTATCAAGGTTAGCAGTGATTGAAAACTTTCACCAGTATAAGACAGTATAAATTGAGAAAGCTTTCTGTGAGAGGAGGTAAGATATTGTATCAGAATTTTCTTTTCACTTGCACTTAAAACTTATAAGATGTAATATAATATTTTGGAACAATGTGAGGTCTATTGGTCCATCTCAGCTGTCCCATTCCCTAAACTACAACTATTAATATATAAATTAAAAAAAACACACTAAAAGCTAGCCCTTATTCATACAAGATTTCTTTTAAACTCACTCAAATTTACTGCCTCCACAACATCTGAAGGCCATCCAAGAGGTCAAAAATCCTGTTAGAAAAATAAAACGGTCTTCTAGTTCTGTTACTCTCACTATTAAGTATGCTGAAAAAAATATATAAAAAAAAATGATGCATCAATACTATTAATCCATTTTCAATTTTAAATAATTAATTCAGGTACCCTCTAACTCTTCTTCTTTTTCAAGAAAAAGTATGAGATTTTAACCTCTCCTTGTATGAATAACCCCTTCCAGCCCAAGCAACATTCTAGTAATTGTTCTCTGAGCTCTTTCCAAAAATTCAATGTCTTTCTTAAAGTAAGAAGTTCAAGACTGAACACAATACTCCAAATGTGACCAAACTAGTGATCCACACAATGAAATGACCTCTTTAGACTTTTATTCAATACTTCTTCGGATACAATCTCAAATCCTATGTCCTAGCACTAGCAACAGCACACTGGTTAAATATATTAAGAGAATGATCAACTACAACACCATAATTCTTTTCTTTCATAAAAGTGTTAGGGTTATATTCCCATCTAAATCATACTTATAATTCCAATTACGATAACCCACATGCATCTAAACACTCTACCTAATTTGTGAACTTTTCTCCTACACCTATAGAGATTTTTTTTTTAAAATAAGCCTTTAGTATGGCAGCTTGTCAAATACTTTCTGAAAATCCAAATATACCAAATCAACACCCTTACCCTCATCTACATATGAAATAACCTCTCCAAAGAATATCAAAAAATTTGTAAGGCAAGATTTCCATTGTGAAACATGTTGATTCTCCATTCAAGTTAATGGTTCCTTAAATCTAAAATGTATTTCTAATAATACTTACTTTTACTCACACTATAGCTGTCACTTGACTGCTAGGGATTTCTTTTTCATTTAAGCATTGATCTGACTTTTTCAAACTTTGAGTCTTTTATTCCCCACTTTACTGCCTGCCCTTGGCTATTTCTATCTCACCACCAATGTCAATGTGCCTTCTATCCTCACGCTGTATAGAAGCACATCATTCATATATTATTACTTTTTCTAACACTGTTTATTTGTGGGTAGGTAGGATGAGTGTGTGTAAAAAGAGGTAAGTTTTGTTGAAATTAAACATCCAAAACATATTGGTTAGGACTATCCATACAGAATGCATCTGCATAAACTGTGTGTGTGTGTGCAAACAGAAGATTAGTACCCTAGTGGGGAACAAACCAAACTTCAATTTATTCAATCCAAAAATTGGCAGGGTCATGTGCTAAACTTATAATACTCCATGAATGGCTATCCATCATAGAACAACAATACCACCTGGTAAGCTCTCAAGTGTTCTAATGGAATACCTCATCTATACAAAACTTGTTGCAACCTGAATAAAGTATACTGAATTAGGGGTTGATAGTGAGGAACTGGTAGGATAAAAGCACACCTATCTAGGCACCACTCGCAACAGAGTGAGAATCCAAGAAAACGAAATAAAGAACCCTGAAAGGTTGAAAAAAAACTTGCCCCTCTAGATAATATAGTAGAAATGATTAAGATAGCTACAGAGGATAGGCAAAAATCCTCAGATGAAGAGACTGCCAGATAGGGCAAATAATGGGAGATAAAGGTACTTGAGGAAGTCCACATACCAGTCCACACAGTAACCTCCAGTAGGCAATTTGACTGGAACACTAAAGACAGAGAAGTGAAATCCGGCTAGATGTGACTTACAAAAAATAACTCACTTTTAAAGACAGCCCAGAATAAAAAGCATTTTCTAGTATCTCTAGAGGTATTAGTACAGACAAAAAACATTCAATAACCTCTCTCAACATGACCAAGATCAAAATTTGATTAAACACAGAAGAAAGAAATAGTGATCAAACAAATCAGAGAAATGTTCAGAACCTTTTCCTGTCTGACAACATGTTGGGTAAAAACATGAAGTACTCCGTGGACAAACAGCACAAATGACTAACTGGTGATGTCTGTATATCAGCAGTCATGAAAAATAAACTTGTTTGTAAAGGGATATGTGGCATACAAGAGTCAGGTTACAAACAGGTGTTGAAAAAGAACACATTATGTAACCTAAATATACCTGGTAGGTAACTGGAATAGTCACTTGGAACCAAGTACCCAAGGAGATGGGAGGAATATGGAAAGTACTGTAGATGCAAAAAATATGCAGTCATAATAATCAAACAGTAGTTTATAAGGTTGTCTTAAAGTTATTGTGGAAGATGTGTAAAACCTCTGACAAATGACACCACTGATTGAACAGGGTTCAATCCCCTTTTAATACACCATAGTCAATATGCATATCATTACTGTTGATAAAAGTGCCTTTCAGACAAAGCAGAAACTGAGACAGATACATGGCAACCTTAAAAAATAAGCCCCAATGATACGTGAAAGATAGCATAACCACTATGCCAGAAACTTGAGCTCCTAGACAACTGGAGTTGGACACACTGAAAGTGACAGCAGAAGCAGAAACCCAGGAGTAACAGCCAATCTGGTGCTGTCATCATGATCTGACAATGGGACAGAACAAATCATACTTTGTACTTTGGGTAATAAATGAAGTGGAAAGAAGGCTTATAGTTCTAATCCCATCCTATCCTGAGAGAGCACATCTATTTCCAAAGCTCAAAAATGAGTTACTGGAGACCAAGTAGCCAGAAGTTTGGATGATTGAGTGATTGACCAACTCACTAACTGGAGTTGCAAAATGAGAGCCAATCAAATAGAATCTTGTATTGCAGCATGTATTCTGTCAGGAGAATCCTTTTGGTTTGAGACAACTGACTTGGTACCACAGGCATCACCACCCCTGGAACATGGCAAGCTACAAGGGCGATACGACAGGACTGGTCCCAAGAAAAGCTTAAAATTTATAAAAAAGGAGCCTTAAACCATGTATTTGCTTCATGAGAAACAGAAAACACCACCATGAAACTGTCAGAATGAAGACTGATGATTTATCCCTTAATAAACCCAGACAATGAAACACTGTATGTTGAAAAGCAAGGAAGACAAAAACAATGTACAAGAAATCTTCACCTGTGCTTAGACCTTGCAATTCTTAACTATTGGTATATGCAACCCATCCTTGAGGCAAGGCATTAATGAAGAGATGGAACTCTGGATGATGTAGCAGTAGATAAACCCATATTGTAGTAGTGTACCAACTTAACAGCCCCTCCTAACTAAGGAACTTAGTGATTCAATGTTTATGACCCTTGATTATATAAAGACAAATAAAAGGAGAAATTGTGTTCTTGTGCCAAAAGCACAAGGAATTTGAGTGATATCCACATTCCCAGAAGATAAAGAACTATATATGCAATGAAAGCAGATAAAGTGATGCACAAGTGTGGACTCTGACAACTGATAAAAATGGTGCCAGCAGTAACCAGTCATTCATGGAATGGTGTGTGCACAGCACATTTGAATGAAGAGGACGAGAAAAAACTTGTATGATATGGTGCAATCCATATCAAGCTGATATTAGTCCAAAGGAAAAAGCCTATAACTGCAATATTTGACCCTTGTGCATCACAAATACTGATAGTGGTAGGGCACCACCTCCATGACAAAGTGCAGATAGGAACTAACTACAACCAAAGTAGACATCTAAAATCCCAGTAAAAAAAAATCAATGCATATTAAAGAATAAGCAACTTTTCTACCTTTGAGAACCTGTACCTTGATAAAGACAAGGAAAATCAATGACTGCACACCATCTCCAGTTTACATTGGTCCAACAACTGACAAGACAACTCTGAAGAACTAGTATGACTCTCCCTAACCCCAAACAAACAAAACACAGATTGCCCTAGAACTAAGTTTCAACTTCCAATGAATTGCAGGAGATGGAAACCCTACAGGTTTGATAGATAATATTGATGATAAAGATGTAAACTGAATGACTAATTGTGACTCAAAAACCTGCAGTACTCTTGAATACATGTTTAAGGTTACCACATATCCATAAATTCTTGAAACCGATCTTCCAGAGCCACTGAAGGTATACAATAATCAATAATGATGCTGGCACTTTGACCAAGCAATAAAAACCCTGAATACAGACAATATATTCTGGTCACTAATGTACTGAAGGGTTGATGTTGGGAATCAGGATGCATGAATAGGAATGGAACTATGACCTTCTGCAAGAGCTGATGTAATTTTGAGACTAACAGGAAAAATGTAGAAGCCATAATTTTAAACCAAAATGAATGCCCACAATTGATTCAGTTCATCATAAATAAAGATGGTGTTTCTGAGAGTCTTCTAACAAAGTGAAGTGAAAGAAAACAAAATGACAAATTTTAGATTTGTAAGTCTGTAGTCCCATCAGTGGATATTAAACTATTCAGTGGACCTACAAACTCCACCTAAGAACTCTGAAATTTGAGGAGCAGACATTATTTGAGAATTGAAAAATGCCTCTACCTGGCAATGGTAGGGCAAATCACAAAGTTCTGACAACATATGTCAGAAAAGACCTAACTCTCCCTTCATGTAACTGAGAAGTAAACCCTCCAGAAAGAACCATTACGTCTGAATTTTTAGTGAGGGACTAAAACCTTGCCTCCAGACCTTGTAGCCATCAAGTAAGGTACAGATTCAAAAGCAGTTGGGAAAAAAAACCCAAAACATCACACACTCTAAGAACCAACAGAAGGACAACAAAAGCAGCTTATCCTAAAGTTACATCCTTCATTTTTCATAGATAATTTAATGACTGTGTTGATTAACATTGATTGAAACAGGGTTTTGTAAAGTTGTTTTTTAGAACAAAGTAGCTTTAGGTCCCCTGCCATATCCACTCTAGGGAACTAAACTCCAGTGCTGTGTGTCTGTAAACATACCACTGTTCTACAGGGGAACTAAAAGAAGACAAGAAAAATCAAATGTAAAGTCTCTACAAAATATCATGGATCACCCTCAATTGTAGATTAAGAGCCCTACAGATACTAATATATATATATATATATATATATATATCCATTTTACTGTGAATAAGATCACTGACAGTCTCAACTGACAGTGACTCCCAACCCCTAGGAGAGACCTAAATTTGCTTCCATGTCAGAAACTCATTGCCATAAATCAGATTGCCAGTTGGAAGAAAAAAACTGTAAAAAAAAAAAAGATGATAATGTTGAAAATCAATCAGATAACATGAAAAAAATTCAAAGTATCTCCAAACAATTGTAATAATTGGAAAATCATTAGTAACACCTTGATGATAAAAAGTGATAACATTATCTGAATGAAAAAATACAATACCAGGATAGATGGTGCTCTGATGTAAGCAAAGAATATCATAAGATAGGTATCACCAACTCAGACTGTAGAAAGTGAGAAAAAAATTAGACCAATGATTAAATGAGCAAAGGAAGAAACCCTAGTGATTGAGTAATAGTTGTAAATGGGAGAGGAGGCATGTATGTTTTTAGAACTATGAAACATCTACATTTTCATAACATACATTGATGAAAACCATTATATAAAGTATGCATGCATATTAAATACATTATCAAATAAAGTTTTACTGAAAAAAAAAGGAAGAAATCAGATGTTATATTTCATACAAAACTAAGGATTAGGAGTTAGTTCTGCAGTTCTACTAACCTCATTTCCATAACACATAAGATGATGAACTGTAATTAAAGACTTAAAAACAACAACCCATGAAGAATTTAGTGTTCTTGCTATCAGTAGGTCTGCTAATTCTGGGATGGAGACATTTGGTTCACTTGTGCAGTGTAAGAGATCTATAAATAGAAATCCACAATGTATAATAAGTGCTGTACATAACATAAATAACTCAATAATTCTTATGCCAAATTTATATTTAACTAAGACATGTTTTATATCATAGACAAATATCCATTCTTTCCCAACCATTTAAAAATTGTCTGGTGTCAAATCAGATTTACTATTCTAAAGTTCCTGTTCCACAATAACTTCTAGTAAATTAATGAATGTTAATGCTAAAATAAAAGAGTGGAAAAAACATAAGGAATGTTTTAAACATTTCCTTCAATTTCTATTAATGATGGTCTAAGCATTATTCCTGGTGCTGAAAAGCCATTGGATGGAAACAATATTATCATATTAATTATGATCTTGTTGAGAAAAAATATAAGGTATAAAGGTAGGTAGGCATTTCATGTTTATTGGTACAAAGCTACTAGGCTATCTGTGCCAAACAAGATGTAATATACTATAATGGTATATGGCAATTAAGGTAAGAATATGTAAAATTAAGACCCACCAGGAAGACTGAAGCACTAAGTGCAAACCTGCTGTCAGTCACCTGAAGTTGGCAGATCAAAATAAAAATTAAAATGTGTAAACGAAATCACGCAAACAGTATATAGTCCAATAAAAACCTCAAGTTAAAAATGTAAAAACATGAGTGAGGTGAGCAGTATCACCTATGATATTTGCTAATGTCAAAAGCAAATTTACCTTAAAAATGTTTAAAATGACATTGTCGTTCTTGGTTGTAACAATGGCATGATAATAAAATATGTATGATTGTGACCTGAGGACCACACGTTGGTGCATCAGTACCTGATAAAAGAATGTGGTGAGTTGAAAAACTGCAACCAATGCATAGCCTAGCCAAAACAATTTCTTCCCTTCAATCTTTACAGAAACAAGATGGCCAAAGAGTTAAAGAAAGTTTGATTTGAAAAAGCTTATTAGTTTGTTGCTCACTGCAGGTCGACTGCCAACTGGTGTACAGTTGGGTTTTGATAATTGGACCATAGTCCATGTATGGAACAAGTATGGTGATGATAGAGCCAGAGCAAACAAATTATGCTGCTCTGTCAGTTAGCTTATTCCCACAAATACCATGTGACCTGGCGTCCAAAACAAATTGGCCCATCTCTCTATCATCTATCTCTGTCCAGTTTTTTGGACACCAGGTCACATGGTATTCATGGGAATAAGCTAACTGACAGAGCGGCAAAGTTTGTCTGTGCCAAAACAACTTCCTCCCTTCAATCAGGGTCAGTAGACAGCTATGTGAAACAGTATACTGTACAATTCGTATATTGTACAGTTTCAATATGGTTTAGGACAAGAGAAATGCCATACAATTTGGCAGTGAAAACAGAAACTGTAAAGGGCATTCTGTGTGCTACAACTGAACTGTAACAAACCATGGCAGAGCCTACAGAGTCATCCGACTTTGAACCATCTGTATATATGGGAATAAATGGATAATTTGGAAGATGTTCAACAAATAAAGAGTGATATTTCCAGTCAGGAGTATCTGTCTTCTTCAGATGACTCAAAGATAGGTCACAGCTGGGGAGAGTAATTTGCCATGATAGAAGAGGCTGATCTGTGGATAGTCCAACTTTTCTGATTGTGCCTGGATTCGAAGACTAAAAGGAACAACAGCAGATTTTCTATTATAAAAAAGTGTGGGCCACTAAGGATGGAAAACAAAACCCCAAGTAGGATGCTATAGTAAAGATTGAAGTTTGGAAGCATACATGAGAGACAATTGCAAACAGCAAATATACAGAGGGGGTTCATGGGACTCCACATACAAACTTTGGACTGGAGAAGTACAAAAGGTCCCAATGCAAAGCCAAAGCCCCTGATGGTGGATTGGATCCAACATTTTTAGTGCTGAGGTTCTGGCAGAACCATAAACAAGTTTGGATTGGATAATGACACGTTAAATTTTAAGCATGGAGTATCGAACCACTCCCCAAGAGGTAGAAGAGAGAACACGGAGGATGTTCAGTGCTCTTATACATTTGACATGAAGTTGCTTGATATGTGAAATAAAGTTTAGTTTACAGTCAAATATAAGACCTAAGAACTTTGCCTCCAAGACAACAGGAAGTACATCATCAATACGAAGTTTTGGATCTGGATGAAAACCATGTTGGTGGCAAAAATGTACACAAACAGTTTTAGAGAGAGAAAGTTGAAAACCATTTGCTGTGGTCCACTTAGGTATATGATTGATTGCAGTTTGTAGCTGCTGCTCAATAAACCTCATGTTTGATGACTGACATGACATGTGAAAGTCATCAACAAAAAGACCATTTGCAACTGAAGGGGGTAGGTGTTCAATGATGGCATTAATCTTTATAATGAAGAGTGAAACTCAGAAAACAGCTCCGAGGATCTCCAAGTTCCTGCGGGAAAAAATGGGAAAGTGTTGAGACCACACGGACCTGGAATCGGCAGTTCTTTAAAAATGCTACATAAAAAGTAGCAAATTGCCACACAATCTGTATAAGTGAAGGTCTTGTAAGATGCCATACCTCCATGTTATATCATAAGCCTAAAGAAAAAAATATAAACAAGATGTTGTTGCTTCAAAAAGGCTTCTCTGACTGATGTTTCAAGGCTAATTAAGTGGTCTGTCATGGAGTGTTGTCTTCAGAACCCACACTTAGTGGGTGAAATAAGGCTGTTTGATTCAAGGAACCAAACAAGATGAGCATTAATCATTCTCTCCAAGATCTTACTGAGACAACTCAAAGCAACTGGACAGTAATTTGAAGGAATCTTTGGACCCATCCAAGATTTAAGAATAGGGAGTACAATAGCTTGGTACCAAGCACCAAGAAAGACATTCTCCTGCCACATCCAATTAAAGACAGCCAGAAGAATAGTAAGAGAGGCAGGAGAAAGGTGGCATAGCATCTCATAATGTATATCATCAGGTCCAACTGATGTATTGCCAGACCGGTAAAGCACAAGTTTGAGTTCCACTATTGTAATAGAGGGATTGCAGTTAAAGAGATGATCAGTCGAAAAGGAAAGAGGCAGATGTTCAACTCAATTTTTAAAAGCTAAGAAGAAAGGGGATGAGTTTGAAAAGCTAGATACATGAGAGAAACATTCACCAAGAGTACTGGCAATGCTCTGAACATCAACAACTTCATGGCCACTGGATATTAAGATAGACAGGGTGGTTGAAGAAATGCTAGAGGTGTATTTAATCCAAGATTCTTTCTGGCTTTGATGTCTAACTCACTGAGCATCTGCACAGGCTTGCTAAAATGCAATGCAGTTTGAAAACATGGGGTATCGACAAAATTTATCCCAAGCATGTTTCTGAACTTTTCTTGTTATATAACAAGCAGAATTCCACCAAGGGGTGCACTGAGCAGCTGCTTGGGCAATACAGTTAGTTACTGCTACTACACAATCATCTATCGATGATTTACATAAAATGGCAGGATCAAGTTCCAAGAGAGAGCAGTGGAAGAGGGCCAGTTGACCTGGTCCAACTTCCACCGAGGCACACGAGTCAGGTGGCACTGACCACAGCCAATCTCTCTTAATATGATAGGAAAATGATCACTACCCCATAAATTGATGTCAACCTCCCAAGAAAAGCAAGTGAAAAGTGAAGAGGAGCAGGTAGAAAGATCTATAGCAGTAAATGATTGGCTGGGTGCATGAAAATAAGTGTCAGAGACAGTATTGAAAAGAGACAGGTTGTGATTCAAGAGCATATGCTTTATAGCACAACCCCTCACATCAGTACTAGAACCACTCCAGAGGGAATCATGCCAGTTAAGATCCCCCAAAATTAAAAAAGGAGGTTGGCAGTTGCTAAATGAGGGCATCAAGGTCTTATTGTTTATAATTTTTTTTTTAAGGGATAAGGCACAGAGAGCCAACATTCATGGTACAACTCAAGGATATATGGATGGCTATAGCCTCCAAAGGCATATTCAATGACAAGGACTGGGTGGGCACATGCTGATCAACCAACAGTGCAACTTCCCCATGTCCTTGTCCTACACATGACCTGCCATTTCAGTATAAGGAGTATTGTTGAATTGTGACTGTATTAGTAGGTTTTAAAAATGTTTTCTGCAAAGAAAGACATTTGGGATGATAAAAGACAATCAAATCTTTGATATTGTTCAGAGTTGATTGAAAACAGTTCCAATGGATTAGCATGGTCATTTTTACTTATTTTGGAGGAGAATATGGCAAAGAGACCTTCTGCTTGTGACCATGTTTTTTTCTTTACTGGATGCAGGTCTCTCACCCTCTATAGATCCTGCTCTGGATCTAGTAGGCAGGTCTGTGTTTGTAGGCACACATTTCAGTGATTGAGGATGTGAACGAATGGTTTGTTTAATTTTTGGGGTGTCAAGACAGGAAGACCCCATTTAAATACCTGGACTTGAACAAGGTGGAATTGGGTAATACCTGGAAGCTGTAGTAGGGACAGAGATAAAAGTAGATACTGATTCATTAACTTTGTTGATTTTAGAGGGTACTAGATTAAAATGTGCTGTTGATGATTCTGTAGGAGGCACAGAAAGATCTGTCTAGACTCCTACTGCAGTAGTGGAATGGATTACAGCAGCATAAGTCTGAGACAGAATTGGGAATAGTAATTTCCGAGCCTCTGGGTAAGTAATATTGTGAACTGTCTTTAGATGTTGTACTTCTTTCTCTTCCACCCATTTAGGACAAGAAGTAAAATGGGAAGGATGTGGACCATTACAGTTAACACAATGCAGTTCTAGTTGGCATTCAAAAGCATCATGGTTGTTACCAGCATAATGAACACATGTCAAGGAACCACAGCAAGATGTTTTTGAATGACCAAATAGTTGACAATAGAAACATCTAACAGGATTAAGTATATAAGGTTGTACCTTATAATTCAGATATCCTGCCTTGATTGTGGTAGAACATGATGTTGTAAATGTTAATATTAGAACATTTGTTGGCTCCATAATTCCATCTCTAAGAGTAAAAATTCAGTGCACAGCTGTAACCCCTTGGCTGGCAAAACCTGCAAGGATCTCTGACTCAAGAATTGTCTTTAAATCCCTCTCAACTATAACTTCTTTGGAAGAATTCAAAGCAAATGAGGAGTTTGGAATGTGTTGAAGATGTTTCCACTAAAATGTCTCCAGACCACAACTTTTTTACTGATATAGGAGAGCCAGCAAGCCCTTCCAAACCCTTCTGAATAAAAAACAGAGACATCTGCCCTAAGGGTTTTTCAGTTAAAGAATATATAATTAAAAACTGTGGCAGAATCATATTGTGAGTTTAACTGTACAGAGTCATCAATGTGTGGTCATTTGCCAGAAGTCAGATTTTTCTCACTGCTATCATGCTTGTTTATTTTTTGATTTTGAGGAGTATCCATAATAAAAGAAAAAAGAATATATCGGTGCCCACTGACCTCACCCACCATGAAGCCCTAAGAGGGGACACACTACAGTGCCATATAAGGCTACTGCAGTGATGCCAGGGTTTTGTGAGCACTATACCCAAACACCAGTGTCACACACAATGCTTACAACACCTACTGAGGACGTCTTACGCTGGCACTCGGTTAACCCTTGCCACCCCAAGACCGCCCACTTACAAGAATTCAAGGCCAAAGTGGTGTGTTGGAGTTGGACCCCTCAACCACTAAAATCCTCTCCTCCTCTTCATGGGTCATCACACACAGCAAACACACAAGTGAATGTTTAGATCCCTGAGGAAATAAACGGAAAGTACAGAACCTTCTCTGAGAGGTCCCCCTCACCACGTACAGGAATCCACATCAAGGGGAAAACAGTAGAGGAAGATATTCCTCTTGCACCAGACACTTACCCAAGGATTCTGAAATAGTAATGAGAGGATATCAGAGTAAGTTCCTACTATTTTGTTCTAAATCCTTGAATAGTATGCAGGTGCCAGAAGATTGGAAGTTGGCTAATGTCACTTTTCAAGTGAAGTAATAATTTTTCTGGTAATTATTGCTTATTTGTCTTACATCAGTGGCATAAAAATTTTTTTTTTTAAAGTCTGAGAAAATATGGCTTTCAAGGCCATTTAAAATGTTAAAATTTTATTGGTTGGTTGGTTTGGTGTTTTATGGTGCAAAGCAACTAGGCTATCTGTTCTAAACATCTGGTAAAAAGTTA